>NC_056727.1:725498753-725701253 GCF_019279795.1 Protopterus annectens | reverse complement strand
TATATATTATTGCTACCTTTTTGGGTGCACCTGACATCGGGGGCAAGAAAAACTAAAGAAAATGGCGTCTGCTGCATGTTTTATACCCCTGACGACCTGACGTCATGTAAGAGAAGACAGCAACCGACGCAGGACCCAAGACTTTGGAATTCAGGCCGACTGAGGGCAACCTGCCAGCAGATTACCCAAATGTAATGACTACAACAGTGAATACACTCTAAAATCTACATTTGTGGTAAGTGTACACAACTGTACTTTTCCTCTGATGGCCAGGATTTATCCTTATATACCTATGAGGATTCTGATACTGGGGACTCTATTCCCCCTGCTTCCCCCCAGAGGATTTCTCTTTTGGTGAAACGTTCCATACTTTCAGGGAGCATTTTCTTTGAGAGAGTCAGAATTTCTCTGATTCTAAAAAGAGGCTTAGGGATTTCTTACTCCTGCCCCAGCACAGGCCTTTAGCCATACCTCCTGTACTAGACATTATTGGTGATGCCTTTTCGGATACTAGCTTGGCCCTGTCTCTTTACCACCTGCTCCCAGAAAACCTGATAGATATTACAGGGTCCCTGACCATCACAAGTTCCTTTTTAAAAATCCTACTGCGGATCCTTTAGACCATTTCACAGGGACCCAAGGGCATTAAAACTACTACTGCCAAAAATTCTACCCCCGCTGACAGAGACTCCAGGGCGCTGGATAGATGTGGTAAGAAGGTATACACTTCTGCATCTTTGGCCATTAGGGCCTTAAACTACCAGTTTCATATGTTAAGGTATCAGCAGCATATTATTGGCTTGCTTAAACAGAAAATGATGTTGATTCCTGATTGTGCTGAAAATAAGAATTTACAGGATTTACTGCATTCAGCTGAACAAGTTGGAAAACCTACTTTGCAATGTGGTTTTGATTCACTAGAGGCATCTTGCAGGGCTGCTGTAACTGGCTCTGTACTTAGAAGGCTTGCTTGGCTTAAGGAGCAATCCTTGCCAGATCATGTTAAAGCGAAATTACTGGATGCTCCCTTAAACCAGGACCGCCTGTTTGGCAACAGTGCAGAAGTAGTTCTTTAACAGTTTGCATAGATTTAGCTTTTTCTTCCATCTTTTTTTTAAGATTTTTTAAAAGTACAGCCTCCAACGTTTAGTAGGCATTGGCCTTCCAAAAATTGGTCCTTTCCTGCCTCTTCCAGACCTTTTCAGTCCAAACCCAGATCCAGCAGAGCTCCCAGACTTCAGTCCCAGGGTACGCACAGGACTAAGCAGTGGGGGTCTCCACTTCCAAATCTGGGAGTAATAAAACTCCCCCCTATGGTAAACTGTCTCAATTACTTATTTTTAAAACTTCCAGGCATTTCTCCACTGACTGCTCCTTTGGGGGGGGGGGGGGGGGGGATTGCTCTTCATGCAAAGAACTGGGAACTCGTTAACCAGGACAAAAGGGTTTTAAATATAGTGTCCCAGGGATACAGATTTCACTTCCACACATTGCCAACACCAAGCGGGTGGCCAGACCTACCCCCAAATCAGTGGGCAGAGGCCCAAAAAGCAAGTACTTTCTCTCTTAAGCATGGCAGCTATTCAATTGGTACCAGAAGAAGAAAAGGGACAAGGTTTCTACTCTAGGCTTTTCCTGGTACCCAGAAAAGACAATTCATGGCCTCCTATTATGGACCTGTCTACTCTAAACACCTTTTTCGTGATTCCAAAATTCAAGATGCTGACTCTTCACCAGTTGCTCCCTATGTAGGCAAAGATGCCTGGTTGGCAACACTAGATTTAAAGGAAGCATACCTGCACATCCCAATCAGGGAATCTTGCAGAAGATACCTACGCCTCAAAGCAGGCTACACCCACTATCAGTTCTCTGCACTGCCCTTTGGCTTATCTACTGCACCCAGGTTATTCACAAGATGCCTAGCTCCAGTCATTGCATTTTGCAGGCAAAAAAATATTCAAATATACCCATATCTGGACGATTGTCTAATTCAAGCAGAAAGCCAGGACATACTTTTGAATCATCTAGCCTTTGTACAAAGGGTACTAACTTGTCTGAGGTACACCATAAACAAAAATAAATCACACCTGGTACTCTGTCAAAAATTATATTCCTGGGAGCAAGCTTGAATACAGCTTCCCAGATGGCTTTCCTCACGCCAGAGAAACAAATTCATTTGACAACCTACTTCAAACAAGTGGCCGCAAAAACCTTGCTATCTGCAAGGAAAAAACTACAAACCTTGGGGTTCATGACCTCCTGCATTCTTCTAATTCCGTATGCAAGACTGCATATGAGGAACCTACAATGGTATCTAAAAAGCCTATGATGTCAACATTCTCAGGATCTAGAAGCAATGATTCCTATCATACCTTGCCTACGCCTAGAGTTCCTTTGGTGAGTTGAGGCCTGCCACCAAAACAAGGGACTACCATTCACACTACCCCCTGCCGCCCAACCCTAACAGACGCATCAGACCATGCATGGGGGGCTCACCTGGCAGGGAAGTGCATTCAGGGCAAATGGAACCCAAGTCAAATGCACCTGCATATCCATCAAAAAGAAATGTTAGCTGTACAGAATGCTCTGACAGCCTTCAAGGACCACATTCTTCCAGGACAATTAATGGTAAAGACGGACAACACCACTGTTATGTGGTACATAAACAAGCAGGTGGGGTACACATTCTTACCCCCTCTGCACACTAGCGATGGCATTGTCGAACAGAGCCCTGAGCTACCAAGTGCATCTACAAGCTCAATTCCTGCCAGGAAAACTAAATACACTGGCAGACGAACTAAGGAGAAACCTCATGGACCCACATGAGTGGAAACTGGAACCAAGGATTTTCAACTTGTTGACAAGCAAATGGGGGAGCCCATATATAGACCTGTTTGCTCCCCCCAGAACTATCAATTTGACAAATTTTGCACAAGGACTCCCCAGAAACAAGCTTGGAAAGTGGATGCTCTGTCCTTCAGCTGGAAAATCAGTTTATGCCTTTCCTCCTCTGCTTCTGCTCTCCAAAGTGCTACTAAAGATCAAACAAGACAAACCAAGGACGATTTTGATTGCACCAGACTGGCCACATCAACACTGCTGTTCCCCCTCTTGTGCAGTGTGTCACTGTTGGCCCCATGGCACCTGCCGCAGACTCCTACCCTATTGTCTCAGCAGGAGAACCAGATTCTGCACCCTCAGCTTCAAACACTGGCTGAGGGCTAATTACCTAACCTCACCTTTACCATTCCTCAGTAAACCAATGATGGATATCATTTTAGAGGCAAGGAGGCCTAGTACTAGAAAATCTTATGCTGAAAAATGGAAAATATTCTGTGCCTGGAACCAATCTCAAGGGATGAGCACAGCAGTGCCCAATTTACCTCAGATTTTACAATAGTTAACTGAGATGCTTCACAAGGGCCAGTCTTTCTCCTTCATCAAAATTCACGCCTCAGCGATTTCAACTCATTATAACACAGAACCTCCCCTCTTCTCTCATCCACTGCTCAAGCAGTTCCTCAGAAGGGCCAAAAAATTACGACCATCCAGGAGAGCTCCAGCTCCAGCCTGGGACCTTAACTTTGTATTGAAATAACTCACTCTTCCTCCTTTCGAGCCAGCTGCTACTGCAGACTTAAAATTCCTTTCTTGGAAAACAGCTTTCCTTTTAGCAATCACTTCAGCAAGAAAGGTGTCTGAATTACAGGCCCATATGGCAGTGGAGCCTTTCATCATCTTTCATGCAGACAGGGTGTCTCTCCGGACCAATCCCTCCTTCATGCCCAAGGTGGTATCCAGTGTGGCCCTTAATCAGTCCATTCATTTGCCAACCTTCTTTCATAGAACAAAGGGGAATGGATACTGCAATCCTTAGATGTGCACAGACAACTTCGATTCTACTTGGACAGGACTAAACCTCAAAGGAAATCTGAACAACTGCTGGTGACATTTGCGCTGGTGGCATTTGCTGCAGGGGCAGAGGGGAAGGCTATTTCAAAGCAAACCTTTTCCAAATGGATAGGCCATTGCATTCATTTCTGCTACAAGCACCATGGAAACCTATCCCACAGGGGTCAGACCTCACTCAACCAGGGCTGGAACTACCTCTACAGCCTTTCTCAGAGGTGTCCCCTACCAGGGACATCCTAGAAGCTGCTACCTGGAGTTCTGTGCATACTTTCACCAAGCATTACCATCTGCTAATTTTCTCTAAATCCAGAGCTGGCTTTGCCACTGCAGTCTTGCAGGGCCTTATAGCTGGTCCTAATACTATCTAAATTCCTTCTCCCATCCTTAGCTTTGGGAATCTACCCAAATGTGATGACTGCAACAGTGAAACACGAAGAACATAGTACAATTGTGCACACTTACCATAAATGTAGATGTTAGACTGTATTCACTGTTGCAGTCCTGGTTACCCTCCCTCCAGCCCCCTGTCTTCTTTTGGCAATACCTCTACTCTCCTTTACTATGCTTAAAAGCTTTTTGGTGTATTTGCTTTTTTATTGGAGGTATAACCTTGTATTTTTATATATTTAATTGCTTCCCATTGGGGGGCACCTGACATCTGGGGCAAGAAAAAACTGATGTAATGGCGTCGGCTGCATGTTTTATACCCCTGATGTCACAGAAGAAGAGGCCGCAACCGACACAGGACTCAAGACTTTGTTAATCAGGCCGACTGAGGGCTACTACAAGCAGATAACCCAAATGTAATGACTGCAACAGTAAATACACTCTAACATCTACATTTATGGTAAGTATACACAACTGTACTTTTCCCTCCCTCCAGCTCCTTGTTTTTCCCTATCCTTTCTACCTATCCTCTATATGAGCATTTTTTATGGCAGTGGTATTTACTTTACTGGTAGTGCTCCACGCCATATACTAGCTTCCTATTTGGGGGGCTCCTGACATTTGGGGAAAGAAAAACTGATGTAATGGCATTGGCTGCCTGTTTTATACCCCTGACGACCTGACGTCATGAATAAGCGACAGCATCCGACACAGAAATCCCAAGACTCTGATATTTGGGCCGACTGAGGGCTTACCTGCAGGCAGATAACCCAAGTGTGATGACTGCAACAGTGAATACACTCGAACATCTACATTTATGGTAAGTGTACACAACTGTGCTTTCTGGTATTTGTACCATTATGAGAGTGGCAAGCTAGGCACTGAGCTTTTCATTAGCTGCAGCTTTAAAGGTTTTTATAAGAAGATTTCTCAGTAAATTATTACTGACAGAAAAATAAATTTAAACTGCTTAAACATAGGTGGCACTCAAGGTGTCCACGGTCCATAAATGTAATAGTGAATATCTTCTGGATTTGTTCCAGATGTTCATCGTGTTTCACTGTTGCAGTCATGACTGTAGGGTTCTCCCCTGCCGGTAGGCAGCCCCAGGTCGGCCAGAATCCCAAAGTCCGGGTCCGGCGTTGGCTGTTCAACCATGCTCCCTGATGTCATAGCGCCAGGAGTACAAAGCTGATAGCCGACGCCATCTTCTCCAGTCTTTCTTGCCGTGCGGTGATACCAGTTCGCAAGTACCGGTCGGCTGACTCCTGACGAATTTTTCTATATACTTCGGTCCGAAGGCTTTCTTCTCCACTCAAAGCTAAGTACCCCGTTGGGGAAACTTTTTTCTTGCTCCACTCCGATGTCAGAAAAAGTTAATAATTGTATTTCATGTGGGAAGCAAATACCTCATAAGGATTTTCATTCTTACTGTATTCCTTGCTTAGGCCCTGACCACGACGTAGCTAGTTGTCGGTTTTGTGCTAGATTCAATCAACGTACAATTAAGCGAAGGTACGATTTTGCTTTTCATTACTTCAGTAGGTGCTTTAACTACAAGATGTCGTCGGATATGGTCCCGGCTACCAGAGTTCACAAATGTCGCAAGGATAAAGACAGGCCTCTGAGGTGCAATTCTGATGATAGTGCACAAGCGGAGCCAGCTTCAGGTTCGGCTGTCGTCAGTGAGGCGCTTTTGCAGCCCCTGTCGTCGGCCATTTCAGAACCGACGGCCGAAACGGACTCTCATGAGGAGCCAACCAGGCCTTTAAATATTTCTGTTGCAGGACCTTCGGACAATGCTCCTTCGGATGGGTCCGGAGCCGCTGTGCAGGTACTGGCTTCCGAAGGGGTTTTCAGGCCTGCTCAGCTGCTAGTAAAGGCAAAGGCAAAGACTCCTTCTAAATCAAAGACTTCAACACAGGCCTCTTCTGAACTGGCTACACAGGCCTCTTCTGAACTGGCTCCCAAGTCACAGAAACAGTTACTCAAGTTGGCGGAGGATTTACTTACTATGATTAGGGGTTCACATCCCCCTCCAGACAAAAGGCCAAGGCAGGATGTTTATTATGATTCCTCTGATCAGGTTTCTGTTTCTTCAGATGTCCTTCAAGAATGCAACTGCAGTCCTTACATATGGGTTGTCCTGCCTCAGGCAGCCCTCGGTCGGCCGGATTCCAAAGTCTGGGTCCGGCGTCGGCTGATGTCGCCTCCTCCCTGACGTCAGAGCGGCTGGGGTATAAAAGCATCAGCCGATACAATCTTCCTCAGTCTTTCTTGCCACGCGGTGCCCGAAGCAGAAGCAGTTCGCAAGTGGCGGTCGGTCAGCTCCTGTGTTTTACGTATCCGAAGTCATCAAAAAGCTAAGTACCCCGTTGGGGAACCTTTTCTTGCTTCAGCCGATGTCAGAAAAAACTGAAAAAGTTAATAACTGTTTGTCTTGTGGTAAACAAATACCTCATAAGGACTTCCATTCTTACTGCCTCCCCTGCCTTGGCCCAGACCACGACGTCTCTGCCTGTGCCGCCTGTGCTTGCTTCAATAAGCGCACTCTCAGGTGCCGGGCAGAGTTTGCTGAAGACTTTTTTGGTGATAAATACTCTTATAACATGCCGTCGGAACAACCGACACCACATATTTCCAAAAAACGGAAAGACCAGGACCGACATTCTCGGCCCGCGACTTCCACCGACACCACGCCAAAAACTACCGCGAGTACATCAGTTTCTTCTGAGGCGGTTGTTCCGCCGCTCCGGACCGACGACACCGCTTCACCGATCACTCCGGCCCTGGAGCCTGCGCCGGTGCCGATTGTTGATTTTCCCCCAGAAACTGAAGCCCAGGATTTGCCTGAGACCATACCTGTGGACAAGGTGACTCCAGCACGTGGGGCAGCTAGGCCCCCTATGTCTATGTCTATCAAGGCCTACACACATGCTAAGGCTGCCAGCCAGGCTAAGTCTCACCCTCCTAAAGCTTTGCCTCAGCCCACTCCTGATAAACAAATTATGACTTTAGCTGCAGATTTAATTTCCTTAATCAGAGGCTCCCAGGCCCATCCTGACAGAGGTTCTCAGCCACCTTCTGACAAAAGGCCCAGGGTTGAGCATACAGACACCCTTTCTTCAGATGAAGCCTCTGGTGACTCTGATCACTCAGATACCCAGGAAGAGTCCTTCCAGGTCTACGAGGATTCTGATGCGGAGGAATCTATTCCTTCTGCCTCTCCTCCTGAGGATATTTCTTTTGGGGAAATTCTCCACTCCATGAGAGAGCATTTTCAGTGGCAAGGTCAGGAATTCTCCGACTCCAGGAAGCGGCTGCGTACCTTCCTTAAGCTTCCCCAACACAGGCTTTTAGCTATCCCTCCAGTGTTAGATGTACTGGATGATGTGTACTCAGATTCGAGTGCTTCTCCTGATTCTCTCCCCCCTGCTCCTGTCAAGCCGGATAGATACTACAGGGTTCCTGAAACTCAAAAACATTTATTTAAGGCCCATTCTGTTGATCTAGAAACAATTTCCCAGGGGCCCAAAGGGGTGGCCACATCCACGGCCAAAAATCCTTTGCCCTCAGACAGGGAAGCTAGGTCCCTGGAGAGGTGGGGGAAAAAAGTTTATACCTCATCCACACTTGCCATGAGAGCCCTTAATTGCCTTTTTCATATGTTTCAGTATCAGGATTTCTTGATGGATGATTTGCAGAAAAAGTTCACCTTTCCTGAGCCTTTAGACAGAAAGGCCTTGCAGGATTTGGTCCATAACACTCAGCAGGTTAGCAATCATTTTCTTCAGTGTGGTTATGATGCATTGGAAGCTTCATGTAGGGCAGCTATGACAGGGGCAGTCATTCGTAGGCATGCATGGTTGAAAGAACAGGCATTGCCAGATCTTGTTAAAGTAAAGCTTCTAGATGCACCTCTGGAAAAACAAAAGCTATTTGGTGCTAATGCTCAGGATGTGTTGAAATCAATTGAGGAAAAGGCTAAGTCAGTGCAAACAGTCAAGGATTTCCTCCAGGTTCAGCCACCAAGGTACAGCAGGAATTGGCCTTCTAAGAATTGGTCCTTTCCAGACACTGACAAGTTTCAAAGGGGAAAAAAACAGGCATACCCGAGGAAGAGGGCAGTACAGAGGTAACTGGTCACCTCTAAAGACTCTCCCAATAGATGAAGCTGTTAACCACTTTAATACCTTTCTTACTATTCTAGATCATCATGCCCCCATCCGTTCTATAAGAATTAAATCCAAGACAGCTCAATGGCTAACAACCAACACCAAACACCTTATCCTTAGTAAGAATAAAGCTTGGACTAAATGGAGAACCACGAAATACTCTTTTGATCACCTTAGCTTCAAACAAAAAAGGAATAAAACTAAGCTTGCCATCAAACAAGATAAAAGGAACTATTACACCAAGCTACAGCAATCCTCCGACCACCAACCACAAAAATTTTGGAAATCAATTAACTCACTACTATCCCCCGGCAAGGTCGAAACCCCCAACCCACTAGGCTCCTGCCCTGACTCTCCCCTACAAACAGCTAACGCATTCAATAACTTCTTTACTTCAACTATACTTAAACTGGCCAACCAACAATGTCCTGACCCCTCTTTACTAGGTAACACTAACTGCACTCCACCTCTGTTTCAACTTAAACCTATACCAACTTCCTTTATTCTAAATTTACTTCAGAAACTGAAACCCTCAACCCCCTCAGCTGACAAATTGCCAGCAGAATATCTCCAGCTAGGTGCTAAAGCTATTGCCTCCCCTATCTCTATTCTTATCAACAGAACCATAAAAGAAAGTACTGTACCCTCACTCTGGAAAATCTCCCACATCATCCCTCTCTTCAAAGGGGGAGATTCATTTGAGTACTCTAACTACCGCCCTATAGCACTGCTATCTCCTATTGCTAAAATAATGGAGAAATGCATCCATAAACAGCTTTTAAATCATCTCCTATCTAATAACCTTCTAGCTACTTGCCAGCACGGCTTTCGTCCCTACCATAGCACCACAACAGCCTTATTATCCTTCATAAACTCCATTAATATAAACCGGAATAACAATCTTCTTTCATCTGCATTCTTTGTTGACCTGTCAAAAGCCTTTGACATGGTGAATCACCAACTCCTCCTACATTGTTTAAAATCTCTCTCTCTCAATAATCTTGCCTTAAGCTGGTTTACTTCCTATCTTCAGAATCGGAAACAAGCTGTTTTATGGAACACCAATGGAACAACAATCTTTCCGAACTTCTCCCTACCACTCTAGGAGTACCCCAGGGCTCCATCTTAGGTCCTCTTTTATTTTCCTTCTTTATTAACAACCTGTATCTAGCCACCCCACTAACTACTTGCATTCAGTATGCCGATGACACCACCATCATCTGCTCTGCCACAACCCAAGCTGACCTCCACTCAGTTACTCAAAAAACTTTTACCACTATAGAACAATGGTTCTCCAATCACTGCCTTCTCTTAAACCCTAAGAAAACTAAACTTCTCCTCTTCTCACCCACACACCTGTCTCCCCCTGTTAATTTCACACTTACTTCTAACAATGGCACCCTTATCTCTCCTGAACAAACAACCAAACTTCTAGGAGTTACTATCGACAACCTACTAAAATTTGATTTTCATATCAACTATACCATAAAAGCAACTAACAGAAAATTAGGTTCTCTCTACAGAATCAAATCTTTCTTAACTCCTGAAGCAAGAACTACCATAGCCAGAACATATCTTATCTCTACTCTACTATATGCATCCCCCATATATACTAATCTTTCTAAACATAACATCAATAGGCTTACAATAGCCTACAACAACATTGCCAAATTTGCCACTGCCTCTCCATGTAAAACACATCACTGCCTGAACCTCCTTAACCTAGGGTGGCTGGAGTTACCGCACCTAATTCAATACTTTCAGCTTACAACTGCCCATAAAGCCCTTCATCACCCAGAAAAGATACCAATGCTCTCCACCCTGATAAAACCTTATAACAACCTAAAAACCCTACGCTCTTCCAGTAAAATTCTGATTCAAACCTCTCTATCAAAGAATACAGCAGGTGACTCTATATTTTCCAACTCAGTTGGTAAAATTTGGAATCAACTTCCTCCAGACCTTATAGCCCAAACTTCTATCACACTATTTAAAACTCAACTGAAACATTTTCTAACTAACCACTGGCTTTGCTCCTGCAATAACCCCAGCTGATCATGTACCTCCTACCTTCTCTCCGCATCCTTTGTACTGTCTCGCATCCTTTGTACTGTCTCCCAACTCTATTATACCACTTCATTTCTCATCTTTACCTAAGAAATTGACCATCTCAACTTTCAAACTAAAATTTCTAGTAACTCTATCTTTTGCTTTTTAACTATTTAATTACTTCTGTCTCACAGTTTATATACCTGTACTGAAGAAATTTGATAGTCTCTGTTTTCACCTTTTCAACTTACTATTAAGATAGCCTAAATGCCTGTTTTAGTTGTGTCTTAAATTCCCTATGTAACGTTGAATGCCTGTTTTAGTTGCATCTTAAATTACCTATGTACTTTGACCTGTACTGAAGTAATTAGACAGTCTCTCTATTCACCTTTTGAACTTACTGAAAAGATAGCCTAATGCCTGTTTTACTTGTGTCTTATTCCCTATGTAATTTTAAATGCCTGCTTTAGTTTTTGTCTTAAATTACCTATGGACTTTGAATGTATTTTTTATGTTATTATGTAGTAGATAGTGGAGCTTTTCTCCTCGGGCCTCCACTGAAAATGGACATGTTTCCAGTTGGACTAGCCCGGTTAACAAATGTAAAATAAAATAAAAAAATACAGAGGACGCCAATGGCAACCGACTAATCAGAGAGGTGGCGCAGGGACATCCCCTGCTCCACAGGGACAATCACAATGACTTGACTTTGACACCGCCGACCAAGGCTCAAAGAGAAGCACCTTTAGGCGGAAAATTATCCTTATTTTCAAAAAATTGGCACATTTTAACAAAGGACAAATGGATTCTGGACATAATAGACCAAGGCTACAGGTTCTACTTCCATACTTTACCAACAAGACAAGGCATGCCAAACCTGCCACAAAATCAAAGGGCAGAGGCATTCAAACAAGTTTCAAAGCTGATAAAAATCAAAGCAATAGAAAAGGTTCCTCCTCAGGAACAAGGCCAGGGATTTTACTCAAGGCTGTTCCTTGTTCCAAGAAAAGAAAAGCAGTGGGGACCTATACTGGACTTGTCTGCTCTAAACACTTTTCTCATTGTACCAAAATTCAAAATGCTGACGCTACAGCAACTCCTTCCCATGCTGGGCAAGGGGTCTTGGCTAGTTACTCTGGACCTCAAAGAGGCATACCTGCATGTCCCATTCAGACACAGTTGCAGAAGATACCTCAGATTTCTTGCAGGGTCAGAGCATTATCAATTCTCAGCCATTGCCTTTTGGCTTATCTACTGCGCCCAGAGTATTCACAAAATGCCTGGCATCAGTAATTGCGCACTGCAGACTCCAGGGGATACAAATATACCCTTACCTGGATGACTGCCTTATACAAGCGGACAGCAAGCAAGCCTCGACAAAAAACTTGAATTATGTAATTTACTTACTAGAGGCTTTGGGATACACAGTCAACTTACAAAAATCAAGACTACTGCCATCCCAACAAATAATTTTTCTGGGAGCCAAACTAGACACAGAATCACAAATGGCTTACCTCACAGAAGAGAAGCAAGAACAATTACCACATTACTTCAAAAGCCTAGCAAAGCTCACCCAGATGACTGCAAGGAAAATCCTGCAGGCCCTGGGTTTCATGGCATCTTGCATTCTACTGATTCCACTGGCAAGACTACACATGAGAAAACTGCAATGGTACCTAAAAAGTCTATGGTCTCAACACAGCCACAACTTAGAAGCAATTATCCCACTCATCCCATGTCTACAAAGGGAATTTTTGTGGTGGGCCCAAGCAAGCCAGTCAAACAAAGGTATCCCTTTCAACAAACCTCAAACAAGCCAAAACAACGGACGCCTCAGACCATGGATGGGGGGCGCACATGGAGGGCAGATGCATTCAAGGGCAATGGACCCCCCAGGAAGTACATCTACACATCAATCAAAAAGAGATGTTAGCAGTAATTCATGCAATCGAGGCCTTTGGAAAATATCTTCAACAAGGCCATCTGCTAATAAAGACAGACAACACCACTGTTATGTGGTACATAAACAAGCAGGGAGGTACTCATTCTTACCCCCTTTGCAGACTAACAATGACTCTTTGGGAAAAGTCCCTGAAACTGAACATACAGCTGCAATCCCAGTTTGTTCCGGGCAGGGACAATGTTCTGGCGGACAGTCTAAGCAGAAACATCCTGGACCCGCATGAATGGATGTTGTATCCAGACATTTTTGCTCAAATAACTCATGCATGGGGGAGGCCGGACATAGATCTCTTTGCTTCCCACCTCAATCATCATCTGAAAAAGTTCTGCTCGAGGACACAGCATCCACAAGCCTGGAGAATAGATGCTCTCTCATTCAGCTGGAACTCTAACAATCTATGCATTCCCACCTCTACCATTAATGACCAAGGGGTGTTACTGAAGATCAAAGCAGAGCAACCGAAAGGCATCTTAATAGCTCCAGATTGGCCAAGACAGCACTGGTACCCATTACTAAGGAGCATAACTTGCACCAACCCGTGGCCCCTGCTTCAATGGCCTGTACTGTTGACTCAGCACAATTACAGGACGGTTCATCCCAACCTGCAAACTCTGCAGCTGACAGCCTGGAGGGTTCCATGATTTCTACCCATAGCTCTCTTTCCAAGGAAGTTCAACAAATATTATTGGAAGCACGCAAACCTTCCACCAGAAAGACTTATTCAGCCAAATGGAAGAGATTCAACATCTGGAATACCAACAAGGGACAGGATGCATCAGTATTGAGCATCCCACAGATATTGGAATACTTGGCAGAAATGCTGCATAATGGACTTTCCTATTCTTCCATAAAAATACACGCTTCAGCAATTTCAGTATCATACAACACTGATCCTCCTGTGTTTTCACATCCTTTACTAAGACAATTCCTAAGAGGGATAAAGAATATCAAGCCTCCCAAAAAAACACCAGTGCCTGCATGGGACCTCAACTTCGTGTTGGAAAAATTAACTCTTCCTCCTTTTGAACCAGCAGCATCTTCAGAATTGCAATTTCTTTCCTGGAAAACAGTTTTCCTGTTGGCAATTACCTCAGCAAGAAGAGTTTCGGAGATACAGGCCCTCATGGCAGTACCTCCATTTCTCATTTTTCATCAGGACAGGGTTTCTTTAAGAACCAATCCTTCTTTTATGCCAAAAGTGATATCCAGGGTGTCTCTAAATCAAGCTATTCACCTGCCCACCTTTTTCCCCCATCCTCAAAATAAAGGGGAAAAGCTGCTGCACACTTTGGACATACACGGACAACTACGCTACTACTTGGACAGAACAAAGGCCAACAGAAAGTCTGACCAACTATTTGTAGCATACGCTCCGGGAGTGCAAGGAAAGGCAATTTCCAAACAAACAATTTCAAAATGGATTGGACATTGCATCAGATTCTGTTATTCTTTCCATGGAAAGGGTGTGCCAGCCAATAATCAGGCCACACTCCACCAAAGCTACAGCCACCTCCACAGCCTTCCTAAGAGGGGTGGCTACAAAGGACATTTTAGAAGCTGCTACATGGAGCTCCGTGCATACATTTTCCAAGCACTACCACCTGCCTTTATATTCCAGATCCCGAGCAGGCTTTGCTTCGGCAGTCCTGCAGGGCATTCTAGCTACACCATCCTTATCTTAGAGCCTACCACCCCCAGCTTGGCTATGGTATTCAACCCATATGTAAGGACTGCAGTTGCATTCTTGAAGGACATAGTACAGTTTTGTACCTACCATAAATGTAGATGTCCGATAGATATGCAACTGCAGTCAGGTTTTCCCTCCCTCCTACCCCTCTGTGTATTGGGTCCACTTCCCTCCTTTTATACTTAGCTGGGGATATCTGTTATGGTGTATCTGTTTATTGCTATTGTGTTTGTCTGGAATTTTCATCCAGTTCTAAATTTAGCCTTCCTTGGAGGGCACCTGGCATCTGGGGCAAGAAACACTGAGGAAGATGGCGTCGGCTGATGCTTTTATACCCCAGCCGCTCTGACATCGGGGAGGAGGCGACATTAGCCGACGCTGGACCCAGACTTTGGAATCCGGCCGACCGAGGGCTGCCTGAGGCAGGACAAACCCATATGTAAGGACTGCAGTTGCATATCTATCGGACATCTACATTTATGGTAGGTACAAAACTGTACTTTTCTTCTTCTGATCAGGAATATTCTTTCCCTCCTTATGAGGATTCTGATGCTGAAGAATCCATTCCTTCAGCTTCTCCCCCTGAGGATTTCTCTTTTGGGGAAACTTTGCATGAAATGAGGGAACATTTCCACTGGGAAGGACAGGAGTATTCGGAATCCAAGAAAAGACTGAGGGATTTTCTTCTTCTTCCCCAACATAGATCCCTGGCTATTCCTCCTGTTTTGGATATTGTGGATGATGCCTTTTCGGAGGCTAACTTAACCCCTAACTCTTTTCCTCCTGCTCCTGTTAAGCCTGATAGATATTACAGGGTTCCTGATTCCCATCAGTTTTTTTACAAGAACCCTGCTGCTGACCCTGAAACCATTTCTCAGGGTCCTAAGGGAGTTAAGGCCGCTTCTGCCAAAAATCCCATTCCTACTGAAAAGGATTCTCGATCCTTAGAAAGATGGGGCAAAAAGGTGTACACTTCTGCTACTTTGTCCATTAGGGCTTTAAACTGTCAGTTTCATATGCTTAAATACCAGCAATTTCTCTTGTCTGTCTTAAAACAAAAGCTTACTTCCATTTCTGCCTGTGCAGATAAGGAATTGCGTGACTTATTGCATGCCATTGAACAAGTTGGGAAGCATGGTTTACACTGTGGATTTGATGCCTTGGAGGCTTCTTGTAGGGCTGCGGCCTCTGGCACAGTCATTAGAAGGCATGCATGGCTAAAGGAACAAAATTTACCTGAACAAGTAAAGGCTAAATTATTGGATGCTCCTGTTCAGCATAATGTTTTGTTTGGATCAAAAGTTGAAGAGGTGATTAAAAAGATGGAGGATAAGGTGAAATCCATGCAAGCAGTTAAAGATTTCTTACAAGTACAGCCACCTAGATTTAGCAGGAATTGGCCTTCAAAAAATTGGTCCTTTCCCACTTCAGACAGGCCTCAGAGGGGTAGATATAGACGCTCCAGAGGTAGGCCTCAAACACAAGCTGCTTATAGACCAAGACAGTGGACTGCTTCCACCCCTAGGGGAGGAGAGGACAGGTCACAGTCTCAAAGGAAACAAACTCAATGACTCCCTCTGTTGGGCTACAGGAACTTCTTGCCTGGAAGCCCCTCTCGGAGGAAAACTCTCTTTTTTATCAAAATTGGACTCAAATAACCCAAGACAAATGGGTTTTGGATGTGGTTTTAAGAGGTTACAAATTCAATTTTCATACCTTGCCAAGGCCAAGCGGATGGCCAGACCTTCCAAAACATCAATGGACGGAGGCCTTAAACCAGGTGGAAGCTCTTTTGGCTATGAATGCCATAGAACTGGTTCCTCTTTCAGAGATGGGAAAAGGTTTTTACTCTAGGCTTTTTCTAGCCCCAAGGAAGCAAAACTTATGGAGACCCATTCTGGATCTGTCGGTCTTGAACACCTTTCTAGAGATTCCAAAATTCAAGATGCGTACTCTACAGCAGCTACTTCCAGTGCTGTCCAAAGATGCATGGATGGTAACTTTGGATTTAAAGGAGGCATATTTACACATTCCCATCAGGCAGGATCGCAGAAAATACCTCAAGTTCAAGGCCTGATCGAGGCACTTTCAATTCTCTGCGCTGCCCTTTGGATTGTCTACTGCGCCCAGGGTCTTCACCAAATGCCTGGCTCCAGTAGTAGCTTACTGCAGACTCAAGGGAATTCAAATTTACCCTTATCTGGACAATTGTCTAATTCAGGCAGACAGCAAGGATGTCTTACTCCAGTATCTAGAATTTGTACAGAACCTCCTAAAGTTCCTGGGATTCTCTGTAAACATAAAAAAGTCAAATTTGACACCATCACAACAGATAACTTTTCTGGGTGCACTTCTAAACACCACAACCCAGATGGCATTTCCGACATCCAAAAAACAATTACAGCTGGCTTCAATTTGCAGAACCTTGGCAACTCTAACTCAACTATCTGCAAGGAAATTCCTGCAGGCTTTGGGTTACATGGCCTCCTGCATCCTTCTCATACCATATGCAAGACTACACATGAGGAAAATACAGTGGTACCTAAAAAGTGTATGGTCTCAGCATTGCCACAGTTTAGACATACTGATCTCTGTCCTTCCTTGCCTTCAAAAGGAATTTCTTTGGTGGTCCAGGGCATGTGCTCTAAACAAAGGGAAGCCCTTCCCTCTGCCTCCTGCCACTCAGATTCTAACCACGGACGCCTCGGATTATGCTTGGGGAGCCCATTTTCAGGGCAATTGTTTGCAGGGCCTTTGGACAAAGGATCAGAAGCACCTGCATATCAATTTAAAGGAAATGTTAGCCATTCAGAAAGCTCTATTGGCCTTCAGGAATCTTTTACAACCAGGACAACTGCTAATACGGACAGACAACACCACAGTTATGTGGTACATAAACAAGCAAGGGGGATCTCATTCCTACCCCCTTTGCAGACTAGCCATGGATCTATGGAACACAGCTCTAGCTTGCAATCTGGATCTTCAAGCTCAGTTTCTACCAGGGAAACAAACCTTCCTGGCAAGACAGTCTGAGCAGAAACCTTTCGGATCCACACGAGTGGATGCTGGACACCAAAGTATTCAGGATGATAACAGCAGTCTGGGGATGTCCTCACATAGACCTCTTTGCATCCCATCTCAATCATCAACTACAGAATTTTTGCACCAGGACTTTCCACAGAGAAGCTTGGAAAGTGGACGCCCTGTCATTCAGTTGGAGGAACCTCTCGGAATATGTCTTTCCGCCTCTTCCTCTTCTTCCACGGGTTTTATTGAAGATAAAACAGGACAAGCCCAAGATGATAATCTTGCTGGCTCCAAATTGGCCTCGGCAGTTTTGGTATCCAACTCTAAAAAACCTATGCCTGGAGCCCCCTTGGGTTTTACCTCAGTCTCCGAACCTTCTGTCCCAACATCAGGGTCAGGTTCTAGACTCTCCTGTCAGAACTCTCAGCCTGGCGGCCTGGTTAATCCAGGGCCTTTGATTTCTTCTTTACTGCCCAAGCAGGTTATGGATGTCATTTTAGAAGCCAGACGTCCTAGCACTAGAAAATCTTATGCAAGAAAATGGAAAAGATTTTGTTCCTGGATGCAGGCTCAAGATTCTGATCCTCTTCTTCCTAATATTACTTTAATTTTACTTTACTTGACAGATCTCTTACATAAGGGTCTCTCTTTCTCTTCCATTAAGATACATGCCTCTGCTATTTCTGCTCATTATAATACAGACCCTCCCATCTTTTCCCACCAGCTCATGAGACAGTTTCTCAGAGGAGCTAAGAACTTAAGACCTCCTAGATCTCCTCCCATTCCTGCTTGGGATCTCAACTATGTTTTGGAAAAACTAACCTTGCCTCCTTTTGAGCCTGCTGCCTCTTCTGACATCAAGTTTTTATCTTGGAAGACGGCTATCCTGTTAGCCCTAACCTCTGCCAGGAGAGTTTCAGAGTTACAAGCTCTTATGGCTGTGGAACCTTATATTATTTTTCATCAAGACAGGGTATCTTTGAGGACTAATCCTACCTTCATGCCTAAGGTGGTTTCCAAAGTGGCTTTAAATCAAACTATCCATTTGCCAACCTTTTTCCCCACTCCTCAAAATAAAGGGGAAAGGATCTTACATTACTTGGATGTACACAGACAACTACGTTTTTACCTGAACAGAACCAAGGACTTGAGAAAATCAGAACAATTGTTTCTTATGCTTCAAGTTCCCAAGGTAAAGCTATTTCAAAACAGACCATTTCTAAATGGATTGCTCATGGAATCAGATTTTGTTATTCTCACCATGGAAAGCAAATCCCAGGGAGTATATGGACTCATTCCACCAGAGCTGCTGCCACTTCTGCGGCCTTCCTCAGGGAAGTTCCTACCAAGGACATTTTGGAAGCTGCAACTTGGAGTTCAGTGCATACTTTTTCTAAGCACTACAATCTACCTCTCTACTCTAAGTCTAGGGCAAGCTTTGCCTCTGCAGTCTTGCAGGGCCTGTTAGCCGCCCCTTCCTCTTTATGACTACCTCCCTTTCTTTCAGCTTTGGGATTCTACCCTACAGTCATGACTGCAACAGTGAAACACGATGAACATAGTACAGTTGTGTACACCTACCATAAATGTAGATGTTCAAGTGTCTTCACTGTTGCAGTCTGGGATTCCCTCCCTCCTGTCTCCTCTTGTTTTTACTTCTGTGTATTTCCTTTTTTCACCATTATTCTGAGGTGTATTTGCAAAGGTTATGGGACCTTTTTCATTTTGGGACTCCTGACATCTGGGGCAAGAAAAACTGGAGAAGATGGCGTCGGCTGTCAGCTTTGTACTCCTGGTGATGCCAGGGAGCATGGTTGAACAGCCGACGCCGGACCCAGACTTTGGGATTCTGGCCGACCTGGGGCTGCCTGCCGGCAGGGGAGAACCCTACAGTCATGGCTGCAACAGTAAAGACACTTGAACATCTACATTTATGGTAGGTGTACACAACTGTACTATCTCCTTGGTTGGAAAGAGTGTAGCAAAAGAGCAGAGTCCATGATTGGTGTTACAAGTTGGATGTCAAAAAACAGATCAGAGGAAATAGTGATGCTATATTTCTTGTAGTAGGTTGTAGTCTCTGCTCACGTGCAGACTTGCACATTTAAATGTTAAATTCCAGGTTGTATTAAAAAGCCTGTACTTTAGGATTAACCGTATATGATTGGAGAACCCACTTATCTTTAAGCAAATTGAGGCAGTGCTTTTTTAGCATCATCTGTGAAATCTTGAGCACCACATTTGGTCAGAAGTTGGAGAGTTGGCCATAAAAATGTTACAGAAGAGGGCCTAAAACCTAAGCCCAGGGGCACACCATGGGCAGTAACACATGCATGAAAAAGGCTAAGCCCAGCTTCAGCAGTTAATGAGCCACCCTGTAGTTTAATTCTCTATCACATCAGAACAGAGTGGCGGATCAATTCAGCTGGACAAAGGCAGATCTGCATGAATGGATATTGCACAAGGATGTCTTCCTTTAGCTTGTAGTCTGGTGGGATGTCCTAGCAATAGACCTATTTGCATCTCATTACAACAGAACAGATACAGGCTCTGCTCAAAAGCACTTTACCAGGCTGCTTGGGAATTGGATACTTACTCTTTTTAATGGATGGGGGTCTCTTCCTGATGCATTCCTTCTGATAACTTTTCTGTCCGGGGTAATTGTGAAGGTAGGTCAGGAGAGGCAGAAGATAACACTTATAGCACCCTTTTGGATCAGGGAGCACTAGTTATCCCTCCTCATGGAGATGTCGGGGGGCAACATCTGCTGCCATTACTAGTGGATTTTCAATCTCAGAACAGGGGGCTCCCTCTTATACCCAGGCCTGGAGACATTACAGTTCACAGCCTGGATGTTCCAACTGTTTTGCCATTCAGACATCAGTGCATGGAAGACATGCTGACTATACATAAAGATGCCAAAAACCAGCCACTAGGAAATCTTTCTTGATGAAATGGAACAGGCTTTCTTCTGATGCCATGGAAGGAATGAGAACCATAGCACTGCACCAGTGTCCTTGGTACACCACTATTTAAGTGAGCATTTTAGTGCAGAATTGGCTTGTGGTTTTGTCAGTCTACCTTTTGGCCATCTCATTCTGCCTGCTGATGGATCCACACTTGGCATTATTTTTACTTGTTAAACAGTTTCTAAAGGGGGTACTTCACTTGAGACCACTAGGAAGAAGAATTGTTTCACCTTGGGACTTTGTTTCTCAAGGACATAGTTTGAGCCAGCTTCCTTAATGAACTTGCAGCCACAGCTCCTATAGGTTACCTGACTATGAAAACAACTGTTCTGGTACTTCTTATCTCAGCTTGGAAGGGGTCAGAAATCCAAGCACTGATGTGCAAAGAGCCATTTTTAGTTTTTCACAAGGACATGATGAGCCTTAGAACAAATCCCTACTTCATGCTAACATAATGATAGAATTTTCTCTCCATCATGCTATCCAACTACCTGTCTCCTTCCTCAGCTCACAAAACAAGAGATGAAGAATACTGCACTGTCCGGCGATGCACAGAGTATTGCACTGTCTGGCAGTGCACAGAAACTGAAATTTTTGCAAAGAACTAAAGACAGTGCAAGTTCCAACCATATTTGTGAATTTCGCTATATGAAATGAGGGGAAATGCAGTCTTTAAACAATTTTAGATGGCTAGCCCACTGCATCATGTTGCGTTATTCTTCCCAGGATAAGAAGCTTGAAGTGTATATGAGTGCAGGTACAATAATGGTCTTTCTTAGGAGAGTCCCTTCACATTCTGTTTTGGAAGTAGCTCTTTGGGCATCTGTCCACACTTTCTGAAAACTACAACTGTTCATTTCTTCCATGTCAAGAACTGAGTTTGCTACAGATAATACGGCATGATGTGCTGTAATCCAACCACCCTATTCAGTCTACCCACCTTGCTTGATGGAGAGTTGTCAAAGTATGTCACAATATTGCAACAGTAATGTAAATGAAAATACATAGTATAACTGTGTGAAAACATAACAGATAATGTTAAGTTGTCTCTCTCGCCTTCATTCTTGCTGGTTGGGTTCAGAGCTGACCTTCGGCTTCGACTTGGCCATTTTCTAAAGCTCGAGAGCTACTTACTGGCTCAAGGCCTCCGTATATCCCACAATGCCTGGCGCTAGACCCCCAGATCTCATTTGCCACTTCAGCTACGAGGTTGTGCTTTACTGGGTCGGGTCGTATTCATCTTTTTGTAATATTAGTAGTTAAACTTTTAGTGTATATTTTTCAAGCTTCTTGTTTAATTAGAGTAGTACTGTAGATTAGTCTTACTTTTTCCTGTGTTTTCTGACCCTTGGGAAACTCGTTTTTTACTTAGAGAGCCCCCCCCCCCCATCTCCCTAAGTAGGCCATTTAAATTAGAGGCTATCCCCTTCCCTTTTAAATTGTTCCAGTAGGAAGTAGTGTTTAGCCTTTGTAGTCTAAGATAATAGTCTCTTAGTTTTGTTAGTACTGTTACCTTTAGTTTTTTGTGTGAAGGTGTGGGACTAGTGTGTGTGTGTTTGTGTGTGTGTGTGAGTTTTTTTTGTTTGCACTAGTCTAACATTCATCCATCGGTATTCCTTTTTTCTTTAACATGTCAAAGGATACCAAGGTATCAGTGTTCAAGACGTGTGACTCGTGCTGTCAGAAAATGTCTCTGACAGACGGTCACACTTCTTGTGTTTATTGTTTAGGTGCCCTACACCTGCAGGACTCTTGCTCGGTATGTCATGCCTTTAGTCCGAGAGTCCTGCAGGAGCATAGGAACAAGCTGATTCTCAGGGGGTTACTAAAACCCGAGGGGTCTCTGGCGAAGTCTCAGCCAGCGAAAACCCCTAAGCCCACCAAGCCGTCTGCTCCCAGTACAGAGCCATCACCTGGTGGAGCGTCTGCTTCAATTTCGGTTCCAGCTGGAACCGAAGTATCTAAATCTCTCTCGGCTCCGACCTTGGCGTCGGACCTGTCGGAGCTGTAAGCAATCCAGGTCGCCATCCCTAGAGTCGATTCGCTCAGCTCCAGGATCGCCTATGCTACAGTCTGAACAGAGCCATCGGGTCCCACTCTTCTCGGTCCTCGAGGCTATCCAATCATGACTTGGAGAGAGTGGTTAGTAGACTCCTCAAATCGCAGGCCCCGGCTAAAATGTTAACTAGCCCTCCTCATCAGGCTGTGGCTGTTCCTGTTTCTGAAGTAGTTCCTCCTCCGACTCCTCCTGTCAGTTCGGAGCCGGAGCTTGTTGGGGCTCGGATCCTGGAAACATCGGTGCCGATGCTTCCCCTTTTGGCTCCTTCGTAGGCTCCGATTTCTTCCATGGTTCCGTCCTTGGAGGGATCTGGGCACCGAGACTCCCTCGTTGGCTCCAAGGGGGCAAGTGGCATCGGACCCTTGTCCGACCCCGTTCTCCCTCTCGGAGCCTCGCCGCAGGTAAGCTCGGCTCCTACATCGGCCTCGGAGCTGTCCCTTTTGGTGCCGGAGAGGATTCCTGTCTCTTTGGAGCGGGGGCCCTCTTCTCTGCCGGACAGGGGCGCCTTCGAGGTCATGAGGAGCGTGCTGACTTCTGAGTCTGCACCTCGATCAGCCCCTTCAGCTCCTCCCCCCAGGGTGCCTGCCCCTCCTCCAGACCCCAAGCGAGGGGATCAAACGCTCCAGGTCACCCCACTGGGTGTATCTTCCTCTTCAGAGGCAGCCCCTGAGATTTCAGAGATTTCAGAGGAGCCCCCTCAAAAGAGGAAATGTAAGAGGAAACATGTTGACTCCCCAGAGTCTGTCACGTCAGATACTGACTTGGAGGATTCGGAAGGGTCCCCAAGATCCCCCTCTGAAGATGTCTCTTTCTCAGACATCCTTGAAATCCTTAAGCAGAGGGGGAACTGGTCTGCCCTTAACCCTTCTGAGGATGAGTCTGTATACTTGGATGCGTTTGGTTCTCACCCCTCCAACTCCTGGGTGTCTCAGCCCTTCGATCCATTGATGGGAGTAGTGGCTCGGAAGGCGTGGTCAGCTGCGGACACACTGGAACCAACTCCCCGCAGGCCCGCTAAGTTTATTACGGCCCCTCAAGATAAACAGTTTTTGACTAAGGGTGTCCCCATTGATGCTATGGTGGTAGCAGCTGCCACGAAAAAGGAGTTGGCTGACACTTCTGTACCTGTCCATCCCCCTAATAAAGAGTCTAGGATGATGGATAGATGAGAAGCGGATGTTTTCCTCAGCGACCTTCACCATGCGGTCGCTGACCCGTCTTCAGAGGGATCTCCTCAAGGAGCTAGGAGATACCTGCAAGATCCATCAGCTGCGGGGGCTCAAGACGAGATAAACTCCTAGCTGGCGACTCTTAATTTTATCGTCAACTCCTCCATGCGGCTCATTTCGTATGTGGCTGATGGGGCGAGTAGGGCCACAGGCACAGGCGTGACATTGAGAAGACATGCCTGGATGCGGTTATGTAACTTCACTGATCCCTTCAAGGCGTCCTTCACCAACACCCCTTTTGATGGTTCGGCTCTGTTTGGACCTCAGGTGAAAGATACCCTTACCAGGTGTGAGCAGGAAGGCAAGACTCTCTCTGCCGTGGGAGTCCATTTTTCCACTCCCTCTAGACCATACCCTAAGGGTCAGAAGAGTGGAAAGATGTGGTTCCGGAAACCCCAGGGAGCCGTGCCTGACACACGTGGCGAGTTTCCCTCCAGAGGCAGAGGAGAAAACAACAATAGATGCCACCCACGGGGCAGAGGGGGGTCCGCAGAATCAGGGCAGCAGAGAATCTTTCTCTGACAAGCCCTTCCAGCACCCCTGAGGGGCTGACCGGCTGTCCGCCTTCGGAGGCAGTCGGGGGAAGGTTGTCTCTGTACCCAGAAGCCTGGCGTCTCATCACTCGAGACAGATGGGTACAGTCTATCATATCCGAAGGTTACAAAATCCCGTTTGTCCACACCCCCTTAAAATCAAACAACCCCATCCCAGATGTTCCACCCAGTCTAAGGGAACAGGCAGTACAAGAAATTTCAAGACTGCTAAAAAAAAAATGGGCCATCCAACAAGTCCCAGCAGACCAGCAAGGATCCGGAATTTACTCAAAGTTCTTTTTGGTACCAAAAAAGACAGGGGACTGGAGACCCATTTTGGATCTCAGCAGACTAAACAAGTCTGTTCAAAGAACGAAGTTCCGGATGGTCACGCTTCAGTCCATTCTACCCTTTTTGGGTCAGGACAATTGGATGTGCTCCATAGATCTTCAGGATGCATACTACCACATCAAAATGGACAGGCATTCCAGAAGGTTTCTCCGCTTCCGGCTGGGAGCCAGTCATTACCAGTTCAGAGCCCTGCCCTTTGGTCTCAATACAACCCCCAGGGTGTTCACCAAATGCATGGCAGTGGTTACCGCTCACCTGAGACGGCAAGGATTCCAGGTGTTTCCGTATCTAGATGACTGGCTCCTTACTGCTACCACCAGACATCAATTGCTGAGAGCCAGGGATTATACCATCCAAACATGCTCCAACCTAGGTATCTCAATAAATTTCGAAAAGTCTGCATTGTCGCCTTGTCAGTCTTTAACCTTTATAGGTGCAAGATTAAATACAGAAGATCTATCTGCAAGACTTCCAGTAGACAGAGTGGCAGACATTCGCTGACATGTACAGGTATTATTAGGATGCAGACAGATTCAGGCCAAATTCATCCTAAAAACCTTGGGTCTCATGGCAGCAGCGATCATATTAGTTCCCCTGGCTCGTTTTCACATGAGGATTCTCCAGTGGATGCTTTTCACCCAATGGTCCTTTCAACAACTTCCCTTGTCTGACAAGATAATAATTACACAATCATGCAAAGACCACTTGGCTTGGTGGATGGTCTGTCCATCAGTACCCCAGGGCAGACCATTTGTCCTTCCTCCTCCAGTTGCCACTGTGACCATGGATGCCTCCCTGATCGGGTGGGGATAGGGGGCATTTTCAGGGCAGGACTGTCCAGGGCACCTGGCAACCCCACGATTACCACTTGCACATAAACATCTTGGAGATGAGGGCGGTGCCTTTAGCATTGCAAGCTCTTCAGAACTCTCTACCCACTGGGACCATTGCAATTCAGACAGACAATATGTCTGTAGTGTGGTACATCAACAAGCAGGGCGGAACCAAGTCCTATCCCTTATGTCGAGAAGCACTCAGACTATGGCAGTGGGCAATCTCCTCTCAACAGTTTTTGACAGCAACGCACATCCCTGGGAAGTCCAAAGTCATAGCGAACAGGCTAAGCAGAGCTATTCTCATGCCTCACGAGTGGCCTCTCAATCGGACAGTAGCGGACAAAATCTTCCACAAATGGGGTCAGCCTTGCTGCGACCTTTTCGCAACTCCTCTCAACAGCAAGTGCGACAGTTTCTTCACTCTCTTCCCGGACACTCCCCCAGAGATGCTCTAGTTCACGATTGGCCCCAGGGACTTCTGTATGCATTCCCACCCTTTCCCCTAATTCCCAAGCTAATTCAGAAATCTACCGTGTTGGGGTGCAGGATGATCCTCATTGCCCCCTATTGGCCTCGACAAATCTGGTTCCCGTTCCTGCATCGTCACCTTCTGGAGCAGCCTTGGAATCTGGACCCAGTTCCGGACCTCTTGATCCATTAGTCGGGCAGGCTGCATCAATCTCTTCAGTCTCTCAACCTCACTGCTTGGTTGCTCCACTTCCAACCTTAGCCAGGCTTCCCAGTATTTCCCATTCAGTGCATGAGATTACCCTTTCTTCGCACAAACCTACAACCAGAAAGACTTATGCTAGTCAGTGGAAACGTTTCTCTTTCTGGGCAGAGGCTAGAAATATAGATCCCTTCACGGCCCCTGTCCATAACGTCCTAGACTTTTTAGCAGAACTTTTTCAAGCGGGCTCCTCTTCTGCCACCGTTAGAGTTCAGCTAGCGGCAATCTCTAATTTCCATACGGGCCTCTCAGAAACTAGCATCGTGTCCCATAAGCTTTGCAAAGCCTTTCTGAAAGGAACAATCTTGCTCAGGCCTCCAGTGCGAGATCCCCCGCCTCCGTGGGACTTAAATTTGATCCTAGCTTCCTTGATATTGCCTCCCTTTGAACCGGCAGCTTCCTGTTCCTTGAAATTGCTTACTTGGAAAACCCTTTTTGGTGGCCATTACTTCAGCGAGGAGAGTTTCTGAACTTCAAGCCCTTTGTGTTAGTCCTCCGTACCTAGTTTTCCATAAGGATAGAGTTTCACTCAGGACTAATCCTTCGTTCCTTCCTAAGGTCCCCTCCGAAAATAATTTGAATCAGTCCATCGATCTGCCAGTCTTTTTTACAAATGATTCCAACAAAGCTGAACACAAGTTACACCAGTTGGATGTTCATCGGCAATTACGTTTCTATTTGCATAGGACTGAGCAAATCAGGAAATCCGACCAACTCTTCCTGTCCTATGCGGAGGGTAAGCAGGGTCGACCAGTGTCTAAAGTAACCTTGATGAGGACTATTAGACGTTCTAATTGTGTGGTTCATGTTGAAGCCGCTATTGAACTTGAAGACGAAAATGGAGAGGGCGAAGTGATTAACGGACGCCAAGGAAACTTATTTACTAAAACAGGTACGAAACAATCTAAAAATCATTACAATAGTACTTGTTGTTGCTGTAAGGATGAAGAAGAGTTTCCAAATTTTTAAAAAACGGATAAAGCGAGAAACTGTGAACTTTCTTCACCTTGCTCTCGTACTAGAAACTGTGACTTGAACGTAAGAAATTGCATTTTTAAACAGTTTAACTATGGGGACATAATAAAAAGCATTATTCTTTCTCTAAAACAGCTTATGCTGAATCTGCATCTTCGAAAAGAAAAAATCAAACTTTTAATTACTTTAAATCATTGAAAGATATGATATATGTTTTTGAGAAAAGACTTTTAAAATACAAACTCTGCCAAATAGAAATGTGTTATTTAAATGAATGTTTAAAGAAAAAAGTTGTGCCACAGGGGTTAAGAATTTTCAAGTTTCCTTTTGGTGTTTATTACAACAAGGAGAATGTTTGTGAATTAACAACTATGTTTGATAAATGGGGGCTTGAATTCATTGTGAAGACGGTTTCATTTTATGAAAAAATGGAAGCTGACTTGCAAAGGGAAGAGGAAAATTTAAATCAGATGATTGTAACTGATTTATTGTTTGAACAATATCAGAGTTTATATAACAAAATTTTGAATAGGGTAGATAGAAAATGTGATGGTGTATTTAATAAGAAAGCAAAGAAGTTGGCCCAAGATGTAAAGCAGTATCAAAGTGGCAAAACATATCCTACTGAGAGACTCCTTGGTTATAACCAAGGGAATATTGATGTTTCATCTCCTTTTAGGCCAGGTAATGAGCATATTTCAAGTCCTATGGACTTGGAAATAACAGGGGAGGAGGAACATTGCTTTGAAGGGGAAGAACAACCATTTTTTGATTATCAGGATTTTCCTTTACCTCGACGCTCAAAAAGAATAGCAAGTTGCAAACAGGCAGCTTACAACAAGGTAGTACAGAAATACACCGATGCCCCAAGGTGGTAGTGACATCTGGTTTAAATGAAAAATTTTCTACCAAACCAATACAATATACTTTGAACGGTTTTAAAATCTATAATTATACAGACAAAGAAATTTTGCCTGAACATTTTTCTCTCTTCTCAAAAGGTCTCAAGTTTGTACCTATAAAAATTCCAGATATTGCTGATACTTTGATATTCAACTTTATATGAGGAAGTTAAATTTATTACATTCTAAAACTATGAAAGTTGATACAGATTTATCAAAAGAAGTATGCAAAAAAAGAAGTATGTTTAATCCCCCTTTAGACCCAATCATTAGTATGTTTGAGAAGGTTGTAAAGGATGATATTTACAAAATTTGGGGTAAACACAAGAGAACCTTTTATAATCTTAGTAATACAGAGAGAACATTGTTGCAGAATTTAAGAAATGACAAAAATATACGTATAATGGCGCTGGACAAAGGGGGTGGTATTGTTTTATTCAATAGTACTGATTATACCAATATTATGCAGGGGATTTTATTTAATGGTACTAACTACTCTACATGTTCAAGAAATCAAATTCATATAGCATACCAGAGAATTGATAGTTTTCTATATGAATATTTAATGGACCAGAGAATTACAGGGGTAGTTTATGATTTCTTATCTAATACCCATCCAAGAATCCCTGGTATATTTGGTATACCTAAAGTACATAAGAGCTTAGAGCATCCACCCTTTAGACCAATAGTAGCAGCAGCTGGATCTAAAACCCATAATTTATCTGTATATGTGGACAGGAAAATCAAACATGTTGTGGACATGTGTCCACATTTAGTTAAGGACTCCTGGGATTTCCTTGGTCAATTTAAGAGCCATTTATGGAGTGCTGAAGGTTACCTTGTTACTATTGATTTCATAGATCTATTTACTTGTATTCCTAAAAAAGAAGGTTTAGGTTATTTTGAGGAAACTTTATACAACTTGTCCACCATGGATTGTGATGAGATAAAATTAATTTGTGAAATGATGGAGCTTATTCTGGATAATAATTATATTTTTTTGAGGGAGAATACTTCCAGCAGGTAAGGGGTGTGGCAATGGGAGCTGCCTGCGCTCCAACCTATGCAAACATTGTATTATTGGGATGGGAGAGAGAAAGTGAATATTATGATAACTTAATCTGTTACTGTAGGTTTTTGGATGATATTTTTATTTTATGGAAGGGAACAGCAGAAAGTATTCCTTTGTTCATCCAATACCTTAACAGCACTGCCAAATTTCTGAAGTTCACTTTCCACTCTGATCCCTATGAAATTAGCTACCTTGATACTCTTATCACTAAAGATAAGGATACATTTACATCTAAAATATACCGTAAGAAAACCTTTTGCAATAATTACTTTTCACAGTCACCACCCCCTTTTTCAAAAGAAAAGCATTATTAAAGGTCAAGCTATCAGGGTAGCTAGAATGACCTCTTCTGTGGAAGACCTTTTACCTGAATTTGAATTTTTAAAAAATATGTTTCTAGAAAGAGATTACCCTTTGGGTTTGGTGGAAAAAACTCTTAAGGAAGTATATGTTGGATGGGGAAAGAAATATATTCCATTACTAGGTAAGGGATTTAATAAAAATCAACATTCTGGGAAGAGTGTTAAAAAATCCAGTGAAATTAATTTTGAACATACTTGTATTGTACAATATAGACCCCTATACCAACAAGTTAAGGATGTTTTATATAGAAATTGAAGCATATTTAAAGTTGACCATGAAAAATATCACGTTTTGGGGGAAAAAACAGTGTTTACTACAAAAATTAGGTTCAATTTGAAAATAATTTTGGAAAGTAGACCAAAATGTCCTGTTACAGGTGAAACTAACAATGGTACTAGACGTTGTGTGGGATGCAATTATTGTCCTTATGTTTCCCAGGAATCCATGATTTTTTTAAAAAATCAGAATAATAGTGTGGTTTATCCAAGGAGAGGAAATTGTTTTTCTAGCAAGCTTGTTTATATAGCTACGTGCAATACCTGCAGTTCTTATTATATTGGGAAGACTGAAAGGTTCCTTAAGACAAGAATATATGAGCATTTGTACGATATAAAAAACAAAAAAGTTAGAAATGCCTTGTATAAACACAGTATAATATGTAATAATTACACAGGTTTTCATTTTGCTATTCTTGACTTTGTGAATCTGGAAGCCAGAGGTGGAGACTGGCAGAATATATTATTAAAGAAAGAACTGATGTGGCAACTTAGGCTTGGAGCAAATCTTCCCCCTGGTTTAAATGAACATTTGAACTTGGCACCAATTCTGAAAGAAAGGGCAGAATGTATTTAAGAAAAGAAAAAATATAATATATATATATATTTATTTTTTGAAACTTCTGTTTTTTCTTTCCTTTGTTTATGATTTTAGCATTTCATTTATGGCATTGAGTGTTTTTACGAAATACAGAATTTTAATCCTTGTTCTTGGCTTTTTAAATTTCATTTGGTTTGCTAATTATGAAAAAACTGAGCCAATCACCAAATAGTAGCTTGTATGTTAAGTAGCTTTTTTAGTGTTTTAATTGAATTCTGATGAAGTCAAATATCAACTGACGAAAGCACTCAATTTTGGTTTTGTAATAAAGAAAGTTTTGGACTCGCAACGAATAGTGCTTTTTACTGGGTTCCACTGTCTAAAGTAACCTTATCCAGGTGGTTGTCCTCTATTATTACCCCTGTTTATCAGTTGAGGAATAAAGAACTCCCTGCTAAACCTAAAGGCCACTCTACTAGGGCTTTAGCTACATCGGTAGCTTTTCAATCAAGACTACCTATGGAAGCCATTTGTGCGACGGCCACATGGCCCACCCCTCATACCTTCATTTCACATTATAAATTGGATCTGGCCTCTAGAAGCAGAGCTGATTTTGGTTCCACTGTGCTCAAGAGTCTGTTCCGATGAGCCACCCAGGACTAAGGTGCTAGGGATGCTGTCCCAACCAACAAGAATGAAGGTGAGAGAGACAACTTAACATTAAGAAGTTATGTACCTACCATAACGTTCCATGTTAGCTGTCTTCTTCTAGCCTTCTTTCTTGCGTCCCACCCTCCATCCCCCTAGCCTAGATGGACCGAGAAGAGTCCTCCTACGGGTCTTGTCACTGGCTGAGTCTTTACCGATTATGTCCTCTACCTTTCTCTTCAGCCCTGTAGCTGACGTTTTTGCTATTGGGACGGTTGTCCTCTTGTATTATGATGGTGTTAGGTCTTCCAAATGAGATCTGGGGGTCTAGCGCCAGGCATTGTGGGATATAGGGAGGCCTCGAGCCAGTAAGTAGCTCTCGAGCTTTAGAAAATGGCTGAGTCGGAGCCGAAAGTTGGCTCTGAACCCAACCAGCAAGAAAGAAGGCGAGAAGAAGACAACTAACATGGAACGTTATGGTAGGTACATAACTTCTTATTCAAGTAGATCACTAGTGCAGTACTGTCTACCTCCCACAGTCCCCTTTCTCACTTTATTGTTTCCTCCTCTGGGATACCTTATCCTTGGTATATTCTTTTCCCTTTACCCTCAAATGTTCTTCATGTTTCACTGTTGCAGTCATTACATTTGGGTAATCTGCTGGCAGGTTGCCCTCAGTCGGCCTGATTAACAAAGTCTTGGGTCCTGCGTCTGCTGCTGTCTCCTCTTCCATGACGTTAGGTAAAACATGCAGCCGACACCATTTTAATCAGTCTTTCTTGCTGCGTGGTGCCCGAAGCAGAAGCAGTTTGAAAGTGCCGGTCAGCCGACTCCTGAAATTTTCATTTTCGAGTTTCAGAACCGAAGTCTTCAAACTAAAGCTAAGTACCCCCTTGGGGAAACTTTTTCTTGCTCCTTACCGATGTCAGTAAAAGTTAATAATTGTATTACTTGTGGGAAGCAAATACCTCATAAGGATTTTCATTTGTACTGTATTCCTTACCTAGGCCCTGACCACAGCGTGCCTTGCTGTCGGTTTTGTGCTAAATTTAACCAATGCACTATTCAGAGTTGGTACATTTTTGCTTCTAAATACTTTGGTTCAAGATTTAACTATTCTGAAATGTCGTCTGTTAGCAGTCCGACTACTGGAATTCACAAAAAATGCAAAGAAAAAGACAGAGACAGATGTTGAGGTCTAAAACCGACGACGAAGCTTCTGCTAAGTCAGTCGCTGTTTCGCCGGTACTCCGTGAGGCGCTTTCTCAGCCCCTGATGCCCGCTACTTTTGAGTCGCGGGTCTCTACCGAGACCCATTCGGAGGTATGCCGCGAGATTCTTCAAGTATTGAACCTGCGGATGTCTCTCCCTTGGAGCCGCTGAGCAGGCACTGGCTTCTGAGAGTGTTTTCAGACCTAAACATTTCTATATTAAACCAACACCATCATCAAAAACAAAGCCAAAACCAACTACTATTTCTGAAAAACCGACGCATGAGCCACGTGCTCAGGCACCGGCGCTATGCCTAAAAAACAAATTATCAAAATGGCTGAGGATTTAATTAACTTGATCAGGGGTTCCCAACCTCCTCCTGCTAAGAGGCCTGGGCAAGGCACTGATTATGAATCTTCAGATCAGATTTCCATTTCTTCTGATTCCTCTTCTGATCAGGAATTTTCTATCCCCACTTATGAGGACTCTGATGCAGAAGAATCCATCCGTTCTGCTTTTCCTCCTGAGTGTTTTTCTTTTGGAGAGACTTTGCATACCTTAAGGGACCATTTACATTGGGAGAGTCAGGACTTTTCAGAATCCAAAAAGAGGCTTAGAGATTTTCTTCTTCTTCCTCAGCATAGGCCTTTGGCTATACCTCTTGTTTTAGACATTGTTGATGTTTTCTCAGAATCCAGCATGGCTCCTGATTCCCTGCCTCCGGCTCCTAGTAATCCAGACAAATATTACAGGGTTCCTGACTCCCACAAGTTTCTTTTCAAAAATCCTACTGCTGCCCCTGAAACTATTTCTCAGGGTCCCAAGGGTGTTAAGGCTTCTACAGCTAAAAATCCTACCCCTTCTGATAGAGACTCCAAGGCGCTGGATCGATGGGGTAAGAAGGTTTATACGTCTGCAACCCTGGCAATCAGGGCTTTAAACTGCCAATTTCATATGCTTAAATATCAGCAGCATGTCATGGGCTTACTGAAACAGAAAATTATGTTGATTTCTGATTGTGTGGAAAATAGAGTTACAGGATTTATTGCATTCAGCTGAACAAGTTGGAAAGCATACTTTGCAATGTGATTTTGATTCCTTGGAGGCCTCTGGCAGGGCCGCCATAACTTGATCTGTGATAAGAAGGCATGCTTGGCTCAAGGAGCAAAATCTGCCTGATCATGTTAAAGCTAAATTGTTGGATGCTCCTTTACAGCAGGACAGTCTGTTTGGTAATAAAGCAGAAGAAATTTTAAAAAAGATGGAAGACGAAGCTAAATATATGCAAACTGTAAAAGATGCCTTGCAAGTGCAGCCACCTAGGTTCAGTAGGCACTGGCCTACTAAGAATTGGTCCTTTCCAGTACCCAACAGAGCCACTCAGGGTAAACCCAGACACTCCAAAGGCTCCAGGTTTCAGTCACAAGGATCTTACAGGACAAAACAATGGGGTGCCTCCACCTGCAAATCAGGAAGTAGCAAAGCACCACCCTACAGTAAACAGTCTCAATGACTTTTCTCTGCCATTTCCAAGCACTTATCTTTTGGCAGCCCCTTTGGGGGAAAACTAGCACTTCATGCTTAAAATTGGCATCTAATTACCCAGGACAAGTGGGTCTTAAATATATTTCATTTCCACACATTGCCAATTCCAAACGGATGGCCAGATTTTCCCTCAAATCAGTGGGCAGAGGCCCAGAAACAAGTCATGTCTCTCATGGATATGGGGGCTATTCAGCCAGTACCAGAAAAGGAAAAAGGACAAGGTTTTTATTCAAGACTTTTCCTGGTACCCAGAAAAGACAAATCACGACGTCCAATTCTGGACTTATCCCTTCTAAATACTTTCCTGGACATTCCAAAATTCAAGATGCTGACTCTACAACAGCTACTGCCTATGCTAGGCAAGAATGCTACTTTCCTGGACATTCCAAAATTCAAGATGCTGACTCTACAACAGCTACTGCCTATGCTAGGCAAGAATGCCTGGTTGGTAACTCTAGACTTAAGAGAGGCTTACCTGCATATCCCAATCAGGGAATCTTGCAGAAGATACCTCCGCTTCAAAGCAGGCTATTTGCATTACCAGTTCTCTGCACTGCCCTTTGGCTTATCTACTGCGCCCAGGGTCTTTACAAAGTGCCTGGCACCAGTAATTGCATTCTGCAGACAAAGAAGCATTCAAATTTGTCCTTATCTGGACGATTGTCTAATTCAGGCAGAGGATGAGGACACTCTTCTACAACATCTGGCATTTGTAAAAAGGCTTCTAACATGCCTAGAGTGCACCATAAACAAAAAGAAATCACAACTGTTACCCTCTCAAATAATTACATTCCTGGGTGCAAGCTTGAATACAACTGCCCAGATGGCTTGCCTCACGCCAGACAAACAAATTCAATTGATAACATACCTCAAACAAGTGGCCACAAAAACCCAGCTATCTGCAAGACAAATTCTGCAGGCTTTGAGGTTCATGGCATCCTGCATTCTACTAATTCCACATGCAAGACTGCATATGAGGAAACTTAAATGGTACCTACAAAGCTTATGGAGTCAACATTGTCACAGCCTGGAAACAATGATTCCTCTCATTCCTTGCCTGCAACAGGAGTTCCTTTGGTGGGCAGAGGCCTGTCACCAAAACAAGAGACTGTCATTCATTCTACCCCCTGCCACCCAAACCATGACTACAGACACATCAGACTATGGTTGGGGGGCCCATCTGGCAGGGAGATGCATTAAGGGTGAATGGAGCCTAAATCAAATGCACCTACATATCAACCAGAAAGAAATGCTAGCTGTACAGAATGCTCTGACAGCCTTCAAGGACTTCCTTCATCCAGGACAACTACTGATAAAGACAGACAACACCACAGTTATGTGATACATAAATAAGCAGGGGGGGTACCCACTCCTACCCCCTTTGCAAACTAGCCATGGCCTTGTGGAACACAGCCTTGACTTACCAAATGCATCTACAAGCTCAATTCCTGCCAGGAAAGCAAAACACTCTGGCAGATGACCTAAGCAGAAATCTTATGGGCCCACACGAATGGAAACTGGATCCACAAATCTTCAGCATGTTGACACGAAAATGGGGGAGCCCAGACATAGATCTATTTGCCTCTCCCCAAAACTACCAGTTGGACAAATTCTGCACAAGAAATCACAAAAAAGCTTGGAAAGTGGATGCTCTATCCTTCAGCTGGAAAATCCTCAGTCTATGCCTTTCCCCCTCTGCTCTCCAAGGTTTTACTAAAAGTCAGACAGGAAAAAACAAAAATTATTCTGATTGCTCCGGACTGACCTCGCCAACACTGGTACCCGCTTCTAAGGAACATGTCACACCTTCCTCCGTGGTACTTGCCTCAGACACCTCATCTAATGTCTCAGCAGAACTGTCAAATTCTGCACACTCAGCTCCAAACTCTGAATCGTGCAGCATGGCTAATCAACTAATTTCACCAATCACTTTTCTCAGCAAACCTGTGATGGATATCATTTTGGAGGCTAGAAGGCCTAGTACTAGAAAATCTTATGCTGATAAATGGAAGAGATTCTGTGCCTGGAACCAAGCACAGGGAATAAATGCAGCAATGCCCAATATTCCTCAGATTTTGCAATATTTAACTGAGATGCTTCACAAGGGCCTCTTTTTCTTCTATAAAAATCCATGCCTCTGCCATCTCAGCTCATTACAACACAGAGCCTCCTCTCTTTTCTCATCCCCTGCTAAAGCAGTACCTCAGAGGTGCCAAAAATTTGAGACCTCCCAGGAGAGCACCGACTCCTGCATGGGACCACAATTTTGTGCTGGAAAAACTCATCCTACCTCCTTTTGAACCAGCAGCTACTGCAGACATAAAATTTATTTCTTGGAAGACAGCCTTTCTATTAGCAGTCACTTCAGCTAGAAGGGTTGTGGAACTGCAGGCTCTCATGGCAGTGGAGCCTTCCATTATATTTTATCCAGACAGGGTGACCCTCAGGACCAATCCCTCTTTTATGCCTAAGGTGGTATCCAGTGTGACTCGTAACCAGACCATTCATCTGCCAACTTTTTTCCCAAGTCCGCAGAACAAGGGGGAGCGGATTCTGCATTCATTGGATGTACACAGACAACTAAGATTCCACCTAAACAGGACAAAATCTCTAAGAAAGTCTGAGCAACTACCGGTGGCATTGGCTGCAGGGACGGAGGGGAATGCTATATCAAAGCAGACTGTTTCAAAATGGATAAGCCCATTGTATTAATTTCTGCTATATGCACCATGGTAAACCTGTCCCCAAGGGGATCAGATCCCATTCCACCAGGGCTGCATCTACATCTGCAGCCTTTCTCAGAGGGGTTCCTACCAGAGACATTCTAGAAGCTGCTACTTCGAGTTCAGTTCATACGTTCACAAAGCATTGCCATTTACCTCTCTTTTCTAAATCCAGGGCAGGCTTTGCCACTGCTGTCCTGCAGGGCCTTACAGCTGCTCCTAATGCTGTATAATTCCATCCTCCCATCCATAGCTTTGGGATTCTACCCAAATGTAATGACTGCAGCAGTGAAACATGAACAATATAGTACAGTTGTGTACACTTACCATAAATGTAGATGTTCGAGTGTATTCACTGTTGCAGTCCGGGTTACCCACCCGCCAGCCCCCTTTCTTCTCTATTATTATACCTCTTCTTTCCTTCACTATGCTCAAAAGCCTTTGTGGTGTATTTGATTTTAGTTGGAGGTAATTTTTTTGTGTTCTAAAATACATGCATATAGATATATATATTTTTGCTTCCCCATTTGGGGGGCACCTGACATCTGGGGCAAGAAAAACTGATTAAAATGGCGTTGGCTGTATGTTTTATACACCTGACGACCTGACATCATGTAAGAGGAGACAGCAACTGACGCAGGACCCAAGACTTTGTTATTCAGGCCGACTGAGGGCAACCTGCCAGCAGATTACCCAAATGTAATGACTGCTAAAGTGAATGCACTCGAACATCTACAGTTATGGTAAGTGTACACAACTGTACTTTCTGAGTAGGAGTTGGGAAGTCCTGATTCTTCCTTTCTCTCCTTGGTATATAATACAAGAGGGTCTCACTTGCTGAGTACTCCTTGTAGCCTTTCTAGGGCCTTATTCTTTAACTATTGCTGTTCATGGCCTTGTCCCTTGGCAAGAAAGCTGTATTATGGCAAGACTGATTGACTGTTTTCTGCAGGAAACATCCTGATTTCCCGGACGTTTGAAAATGTCATACCTGGAAGGGAAGGGGTGCTGAGCTGTGGAAGTTGTGTTGGATATCAGAGCCTTCTGTGACTGAAGTCCCAGTAGTCAGGAGTACTGTAAGACTTAATTGTTTGAATATATACTATTTCTGGTAAGTTCTTGCACAATTTTTTTTTTTGCCATTGTCTGTCAATCCTACCCAAGACAGAGGGCTGGGGAAGTCACATTTCTAACAGCCAAAATGAGCATGCCCTAGTATGGTCCAACTTCTTAGTCTAGTGTGTCTTTTTTTTTTTGGCTTGATGGTGCCCACAGTCCGGCCGTTGCGGTGCAGTGGTTAGCTTGTTGCCTCACAGCAAGAGGTTCTGCTGTTCGATTGTCAGCTGGAATGCCTTCTGTGCAGAGTCTGCATGTCCTCCTTGTGGTAGAGTGAGTTTTAAAGATATGTATGGAGGTGTGTGTGTGTGTGTGTGTGTGTATGTGCCTTATGTGAAGGTTAGGTGCCAGGCTGGCACCTCAACACTGTAAAAACTCCACTACCAATCTGTGGACAGATGATCCTCTGTGGCAACCCCTAACAGGAGAAACCGAAAGAAATTGCTGTGGTGCCCACATTCCTCACAGTGGCTATAGCAAGCCCAAGTACAACTGCAAATGGTCAGCTTTTGATCTGTGCTCTACCCCAGTTAACAAAACAAAAATAAAAGCAAACTTGAAAAATGTAAATGTCATGCAGAATTGCAAGATACCAATGGTTACAAACTGGCCACAAGCTCACTGATCATCTTCTGCTGTCAGTCTTGTTGCTTGGCCCTGGTATGATGGACAGTCCTCATCATTGTCAGGGTAAGGTGAGTCTTCTACTCCTACTGCTAAACTCTTCAAAAGTTCTGATGACTGACACCTCCATGGCAGGGTGGAGAGCATCTTACGATGCTTTTCGTGTTTCACTGTTGCAGTCATTACACTTGGGTTATCCTGCTGGCAGGCTACCCACAATCGGCCTGAATTTCAAAATCTAGGTCCGGCGTCGGTTGCTGTCGCCTCTTCCCTGACGTCAGTGCACCAGGGGCATAAAAGATGCAGCCGACGCCATTTTCTTCAGTCTTTCTTGTCGCGAGGTGCCCGAAGCATAAGCAGTTCGCAAGTGCCAATCGACCGACTCCTGAGATTTTTGTGTTCAAATTTCAGATCCAAAGTCTTCATTAAAAGCTAAGTACCTAATTGGGGAAACTTTTTTCTTGCTCCAGACCGATGTCAGAAAAAGTTAATAATTGTATTTCTTGTGGGAAGCAAATACCTCATAAGGACTTTCATTCTTACTGTATTCCTTGCCTAGGCCCTGACCACGACGTTGCTAGTTGTCGGTTTTGTGCTAGATTTTAACCAACATGCTATTAAGCGTCGGTACGATTTTGCATTACACTATTTTGGCGGAAGATTTAATTATACCATGTCGTCGGATAGCCATCCGACTACTGGAATTCACAAGAAATGCAAAGAAAAGGACAGGTATCCGAGGTCCAAAATCGACGACGAGGCTTCTTCTAAGCCAGTCACCGGTTCTCAGTGAGGTGCTTTCACAGCCCCTGACGCCCGCTGCTTTAGACCCGCAGGCCGCTACCGACTCCCACGTGGGGTCGCCTAGGCCACTGGAAGGTCAAAGGTATTGGACCTTCAGAGACTATTCCCTCAGATGGGTCCGGAGCCGCTGAGCAGGCATCGGCTTCTGAGGGTGTTTTCAGACCAACTCAATTATACATTAAAACCACTACAGCTTCAAAGGCAAAGACTAAAGCACCCTTAAAGACAAAGAAACAAGTACAACAGCCTCATGGACAGGCCCCCATGCCCAAAAAACAGATGCTCAAAATGGCCGAAGACTTAATTACTTTGATCAGGGGTTCCCATCCCCCTCCTGATAAAAGGCCTAAGCAAGAGACAGAATATGAATTTTCAGATCAGGTTTCCATTTCATCTGATTCCTCTTCGGATCAGGAATACTCTCTTCCTCCCTACGAGGATTCTGATGCTGAAGAATCTATCCCTTCAGCCTGTCCTCCTGAGGATTACTCTTTTGGGGAAACCTTGCATTCCATGAGGGAGCATTTCCACTCGGAGAGCCAAGATTTTTCAGAATCTAAGAAAAGGGTCAGGGACTTCCTTTTACTACCACAACACAAGCCCCTAGCTATTCCACCTGTGTTAGACATTGTTGATGATGTATTTTCAGAGTCTAGTCTGACCCCTGACTCCTTACCTCCAGCTCCTGTTAAGCCGGACAGGTACTACAGGGTCCCTGACTCTCATAAATTCCTTTTCAAAAACCCTGCTGCTGACCCAGAAACCATCTCTCAGGGTCCCAAAGGGGTCAAGGCTTCCTCTGCAAAAAACCCTACCCCCTCTGACAGGGATTCTAGTGCATTGGACAGATGGGGAAAAAAGATTTACACTTCTGCTACCTTGGCTATAAGGGCTTTAAATTGTCAGTTTCATATGCTCAAATATCAGCAATATATTATGTCACTGCTTAAACAGAAAATGTTGACAAATTCTGAATGTGCAGAAAACAAAGAAATGCAGGATTTATTGCATACAGCTGAACAAGTTGGAAAGCATACTTTGCAATGTGGTTTTGATTCTTTGGAGGCCTCCTGCAGAGCCGCTGTTACGGGTTCTGTCATCAGGAAACTTGCTTGGTTAAAGGAACAAAGTCTGCCTAATAATGTCAAAGCAAAATTATTAGATGCCCCATTACAGCATGATACTTTGTTTGGTGTTAAAGCAGAAGAGGTGTTAAAGAAAATGGAGGACAAAGCTAAATCTATGCAAACGGTTAAGGATTTCTTACAGGTTCAACCTCCAAGATTTAGCAGACACTGGCCTACAAAGAACTGGTCCTTTCCAGTGTCACACAGACCACAAAGGGGCAGATATAGATGCCCAAGATGCAGATCCCAGCCCCAAGGTTTGTACAGGTCTAAACAATGGAGTGCTTCTACCGCCAAAAGTGGAGAAGACAAATCACAACCATACAGGAAACAGTCCTAATGACTTCCCCCTGCCTGCACCAAGCACTTATCTACTGGCAGCACCTTTAGGGGGAAAACTAGCACTTTTTTGTCAAAACTGGCACATAACCCAGGACAAATGGGTCCTAGACATAGTGTCACAAGTCTGCAAGTTTCACTTCCATACCCTGCCAAGGACAAACGGTTGGCCAGACCTGCCAAAACATCAATGGGCAGAGGCACAAAAGCAAGTCTCATCCCTCATGGACATGAGGGCCATTCAACAAGTACCAGAGCAAGAGCAGGGACAAGGATTTTATTCAAGACTGTTCTTGGTACCAAAAAAGGACAAGACCTGGAGACCAGTACTGGACCTATCTGGATATACCAAAATTCAAAATGTTGACTCTACAGTAACTTCTGCCCATGCTGGGCAAGAAGGCTTGGGCTGGTGACTTTAGAACTTAAAGAGGCATACCTGCATGTCCCAGTCAGACAAACATGCAGAAGATACCTCAGATTCAAAGCTGGCTCAATGCACTACCAATTCTCTGCACTGCCATTTGGCTTATCTACTGTGCCCAGGGTCTTCACAAAGTGCCTGGCATCAGTAATTGCATTCTGCAAAGAGGAATACAAATATATCCTTACTTGGACGACCGCCTTATTCAAGCAGAGAACAAGGACATTCTACTAGAGCATCTGGCATTTGTAAAGAGATTTATAACAGGTCGAGGATACACAGTCAACGAAAAGAAATCAAAACTAGTGCCCTCTCAAGAGATAATATTCCTGGGTGCAAGCTTAAATACAACTGCCCAGATGGCTTATCTCACGCCAGACAAACAAAGGCAACTGACTATACCTATTTCAACCTGTTGGCAACAAAGGCCCAGTTATCTGCAAGAAAAATTCTGCAGGCTTTGGGCTTCATTGCATCCTGCATTCTACTAATTCCATATGTGAGACTGCATATGAGGAAACTTCAATGGTACCTAAAAAGTGTTTGGACTCAACATTGCCACAGCCTTGAAACAATAATTACCCTCATTCCCTGCCTGCAACAGGAGTTTCGTTGGTGGGCGAAGGCTTGTCACCAGAACAAGGGACAGCCATTCACCTTACCCCCAGCTAGGCAGACATTAACAACGGATGCATCAGATTATGCCTGGGGGGCCCACATGGCAGGAAGATGTATTCAAGGAACATGGTCCACAAACCAAATGCATCTACATGTCAATCAAAAAGAGATGCTAGCTGTTCAGAATGCCCTGACAGTCTTCAAGGACTTATTTCATCCGGGACAACTACTGATAAAGACAGACAACACCACTGTCATGTGGTATATAAACAAGCAGGGAGGCACTCATTCTTACCCCCTTTGCAGAATAGGCATGACTGTGGGACACAGCTTTGACTTACCAAGTACATCTGCAGGCACAATTCCTGCCAGGAAAGATAAATACTATTGCAGACGAACTAAGCAGAAACCTCATGGATCCCCACGAGTGGAAATTGGATCCACAAGTCTTCAGCATGATAACAAGGGAATGGGGATGCCCGGATATAGATCTATTTGCCTCTCCTCACAACTACCAACTAGAAAGATTCTGCACAAGGACTTATCACAGACAAGCATGGAAAGTGGACGCACTCTTTCAGCTGGAAAAGCTTAGCAGTATATGCCTTTCCTCCACTGCCTCTCCTCCCCAAGGTACTCCTAAAGGTCAGACAAGAGAAGCCAAAGATGATACTGATTGCCCCAGACTGGCCCCGCCAGCACTGGTACCCAATCCTAAGGAACTTGTCTCAATGCTCGGCTTGGACCTTGCCTCAAATACCTCATCTACTATCCCAACAAAACAATCAGATCCTGCACAGCCAGTTAAAGACCTTAAATCTGGCCGCATGGCGGATAATGTAGTGATACAAAACGCACCTCTCACTAAAGCTGTAATGGATGTCATTTTGGAGGCCAGAAGGCCTAGTACCAGAAAATCTTACTCTGGAAAATGGAAGAGATTCTGTGCTTAGAACCAGGCACAAGGAATTGACACAGCTGTACCAGATATTCCTCAGATTATGCAATACTTAACTGAGATGCTGGACAAAGGCCTATCCTTTTCATCAATTAAAATTCATGCCTCTGCCATTTCAGCTCATTACAATACAGAGCCACCAATCTTTTCTCATCCTTTAATTAAGACAGTACCTCAGAGGAGCCAAAAACTTAAGGCCTCCAAGGAGATCACCAATACCTGCATGGGACCACAATTATGTTTTGGAAAAAACTCACCCTGCCTCCTTTTGAGCCAGCCGCTGCAGCTGATAGAAAGTTTTTATCTTGGAAAACAGCTCTGCTCCTAGCAATAACCTCTGCAAGACGAGTCTCAGAGCTAGACACTCATGGCTGTGGAACCTTTTATAATTTTTTTATCCAGACAGGGTTTCTCTGAGGACAAACCTGACATTTATGCCTAAGATAGTGTCCAGTGTGGCCCTTAACCAAACTATTCATCTGCCTACTTTTTATCCAAACCCACAGAATAAGGGGGAGAGAATTCTGCACTCTTTGGACATACACAGACAGCTACGCTTCTACTTGAACAGAACCAAAGCTTTCAGAAAGACAGAGCAACTACTAGTGGCATATGCTGCAGGATCACAAGGAAAGGCTATCTCAAAGCAGACTATTTCAAAGTGGATAGGCCACTGCATTTGTTTCTGCTATTCACAACATGGCAAGTCATTGCCTAAGGGCGTTAGGCCACATTAAACCAGAGCAGCAGCCACTTTAGCAGCCTTCCTCAGGGGAGTACCAACCAAAGACATTTTAGAGGCTGCTACCTGGAGTTCAGTGCACACCTTTACAAAGCACTATCATTTACCACTCCACTCTAAATCCAGGGCAGGCTTTGCCACTGCAGTTCTGCAGGGCCTCATAGCAGCTCCTAATGCTATTTAGCTCCAGCCTCCCAACCTTAGCTTTGGGATTCAACCCAAGTGTAATGACTGCAACAGTGAAACACGAAGAACATAGTACAGTTGTGTACACTTACCATAAATGTAGATGTTCGAGTGTATTCACTGTTGCAGTCCAGGTTACCCACCCACCATCCCCATATCTTTGCTGCAGTTTATCTGCTCTTCTCTAACCTATACAACCTATGTGGTGTATTTGCTTATAGATGAAGGTATTATATATATTTTGGTGCATGCATGTTTTATTGGCATATTTTTAGCCTACCCTTTTGGGGGGCACCTGACATCTCGGGCAAGAAAAACTGAAGAAAATGGCGTCGGCTGCATCTTTTTTACCCCTGGCCCACAGACGTCAGGGAAGAGGCGACAGCAGCCGACGCCGGACCTAGACTTTGGAATTCAGGCCGACTGAGGGTAGCCTGCCAGCAGGATAACCCAAGTGTAATGTCTGCAACAGTGAATACACTCTAACATCTACATTTATGGTAATTGTACACAACTGTACTTTCTTCATGGTTCAAATGAAGTAGGTCCTGCAGCAAATGTGGGCAGTAAATGAACCATTTAGAGTTACATTCTTTCATCTGTATTATGAAAATGTTGAAAGGGATGTAGAATCCATGACCTGTTTAGGTCTGGTTCTACAACCAGTCCATCCTGTGGTGCCTGAGTAAGTGTGGTGGTATTGCATGCTTGTGCACCATTGTAATCAGAGTTGATGCGAGCATAGCAGAGAACCATATGCAGATGCAGTATTTATTTAGCTTTGACACCCCTAACAAATGTTAATGTGCTGGCCAGTTCTCTGAGATGCTTTTTCTGTCCTCTTTCTGGATATGAGGATTTTGGTGGTTCCGTATTCAGTGACCTGCTAGTGTAGTATACTGTAGGTTGATCTATTTACTTTTCGATGTAGCAATGTCTTTCCCCTATTCTTCTTGGCAGTGCAGAACAAAAAGAGAGTTAGAAGTGAGCGTGTTCATCATCTACTAGCAGGAAAATTTTATGTACTGCTTTCGTCCATTCCTTCTCATTCCACTGTTTATTGCAGAGTTTGACAAGGGAAGGGCAAAGATTGTTTTTCTGTCCCTTTAGCGGTGGTGAAGACTATGGATGTTCATCGTGCATACAGCTGCAGTCATAACAGATGGGTTCTCCTGCCGTCAGGTGGGTCCTCGGTCGTCCGAATTCCAAAGTGTAGGTCCGGCGTCGGTTGTCGTCGCTTCTTCCCTGACGTCAGTGCGACAGGGGTATAAAAGAACCAGCCGACACCATTTTCTTCAGTCTTTTTTGCCGCGCGGTGCCCGAAGCAGAAGCAGTTCGCAAGTGCCGGTCGGCCAGCTCCTGAGATTACAAAAAATTTGGAACCGAAGTCTTCTTAAAAGCTAAGTACCCGTTGAAACTTTTTCTTGCCTCAGACCGATGTCAGACAAAGTTAATAATTTTATTTCTTGTGGGAAGCAAATACCGCATAAGGATTTCCATTCCCTCTGTATACCTTGTTTAGGCCCAGACCACAACGTCTCGGTCTGTCGCTTTTGTGCTACATTCAACAAACGCACTATTAAGCGTCGGGCGGAGTTCGCCCAGCATTATTTTGGGAAAGCATTTAACTATACTATGTCGTCGGATACTCCGACTCTGGTTTTGTCTAAAAAACGCAAAGACAAGGACCGACACTCGAGGTCCGCGGCCTCTACCGACACCACGCCAAAGCCGACTACACGTGGTCTGGTTCTCAGCGTGGAGCCTACACAGCCCCTGATTACCGACGACACTTCTTTGGCGGTGTCTCCTGTACCCGAGGTCGCAGGCTCCTCGGCCCACACCCTGACTACAGATACCGAAGCCACGCTTGGCATTGAAACACAGAATGTGGACAGGTCCACCTCCACTCAAGGTGTCTTCAGACCTTCCTCTTCTTTCTCCATCAAGGCTTTCACCAAGTCTAAAGCTGCCATGCACCCTAAGAGACCGGCTACACAGGGCCCATCTCCAGGCCCCATGCCTAAGAAACAGAGGCTTAAAATGGCTGAGGATTTAATTACTCATTTGGTGAAACTCTGCATACCTTAAGGGAACACTTCCACTGGGAAGGCCAGGATTATTCAGATTCCATTAAAAGGCTCAGGGAATTTCTTTTGCTACCCCAGCACAGGCCTCTGGCTATACCTCCTGTCCTGGACATCCTAGATGATGTTTACTCGGAGGCCTGCCTTAACCCGGACTCTCTCCCCCCAGCTCCAGTTAAGCCTGACAGGTACTACAGGGTTCCTGACTCACACCAATTTCTATACAAAGGCCATGCTGCTGACCTAGAAACCATCTCACAGGGGCCCAAGGGAGTTAAGGCCTCCATTGCCAAAAAGCCATTGCCTTCCGAGAGAGATTCCAGATCCTTAGAAAGGTGGGAAAAAAAGGTATATACCTCGGCTACCCATGAGGGCCTTAAACTGTCAGTTTCATATGCTAAAATACCAACAGTTTCTGTTATCTCAATTGAAAAGTAAAATGTCACAACCTGAACAACCAGACATGGAGTTGCAGGATTTGATGCATAGTGCAGAACAAGTGGGTAACCATACCTTACAATGTGGTTTTGATGCTCTAGAGGCCTCATGTAGAGCTGCTGTTACAGGCTCAGTCATACGTAGGCATGCTTGGCTCAAGGAACAAGCCTTGCCTGATCATGTCAAAGCTAAATTACTAGACGCTACTCTTCAAAAGGATGTACTATTTGGGGCAAATGCTGAGGAAGTATTACGGAAAATGGAGGAAAAGGCTAAATCAATGCAAACTGTGAAAGAATTTATGCAGGTTCAACCCCCACGTTTTAGTAGAAATTGGCCTTCCAAAAACTGGTCCTTTCCTGCCACAGACAGACCCCAAAGAGCCAGATACAGGCGCCCGAGGACAAACACAAGGCTCGTACAGAGGCAGACAATGGCAAGCTCCTACACAAAGAGGTGGTGAGGACAACTCGCAATTTTTCAGAAAGCAAAACCAATGACTTTCCCCTTTGCATGCCAACCAGGTCTCAAATGGCAGCACCCTTAGGAGGAAAGCTGGCACTATTCTCAGAAAAATTGGCATATTGTCACAAAGGACAAATGGATCCTGAACATTATAAACAGAGGCTACAAATTCCATTTTCATACCCTTCCAAAAATGAAAGGCATGCCAAACCTGCCACACAATCAAAGGGCAGAGGCACAAAAGCAAATTTCAGATCTTATAAACATGAAAGCTATTCAAGAGGTACCTACACACGAACAAGGTCAAGATTTTTATTCCAGGCTATTTCTGGTGCCAAGGAAGGGCAAAGACTGGAGACCTATTTTGGATCTTTCCATCCTAAACACATTCCTACTCGTACCAAAATTCAAGATGCTCACTCTACAGCAACTTCTTCCCATGCTGGGCAAGGAGTCTTGGCTGGTAACATTGGACCTCAAGGAGGCATACCTGCATGTTCCAATCAGACAAAATTGCAGAAGATACCTCAGATTTCTTGCAGGTTCAATACATTATCAATTCTCTGCATTGCCCTTTGGTTTATCTACTGCGCCCAGAGTATTCATGAAATGCCTGGCATCCGTAATTGCCTACTGCAGACTTCAAGGGATACAAATATACCCTTATTTGGATGACTGCCTGATCCAAGCGGACAGCAAGCACAGTCTTCTGAAACATCTGGCTTATGTAATAATGTTATTAAACTCTCTAGGATACACAGTCAACAAAGAGAAATCAATGCTAATACCCTCTCGGAAGATAATTTTCCTGGGTGCCAATTTGGACACAAACACCCAGATGGGCCTACCTCACGCCAGAGAAGCAGGGGCAACTAATTCAATATTTCAGAACACTGGCAAATTGCACCAGGCTGACTGCAAGGAAAATCCTGCAGGCTCTGGGATTCATGGCATCTTGCATCTTACTAATCCCTTGTGCAAAGCTGCATATGAGAAAACTACAATGGTACCTAAAAAACATATGGTCTCAACACAGCCACAGTTTGGAAACAATGATACCACTAATTCCATGTCTGCAAAAGGAATTTCTGTGGCGGGCTCAAGCATGCCAAACAAACACAGTTCTTCCATTCAGCAAGCCTCAAGCAAATCGTCATCACAACAGACGCCTTGGACTACGCCTGGGGGACGCACATGACAGACCGGTGCATTCAGGGCAAATGGTCCCAAAAAGAAAAGCACCTTCACATCAATCAAAAAGAAATGCTAGCAGTGATAAATGCTATTACAGCCTTCAAGGACCTTCTACAACCAGGTCAGCTATTGATAAGAACAGACAACACCACAGTTATGTGGTACATAAACAAGCAGGGAGGAACACATTCGTATCCCTTATGCAGACTGGCCATGTCACTTTGGAACATGGCCATGGACTTACAAATGGAGCTACAAGCACAGTACTTGCCAGGCAAGGAAAACACGCTGGCAGACAACCTAAGCAGGAATATGACAGATCCACACGAATGGAAGTTGCATCCAAAAGTTTTTACAGAAATAATCCAAGAATGGGGAAGGCCAGACATAGATCTCTTTGCCTCCCACAAAATCATCAATTGACAAAATTCTGCTCAAGGATCTTCCATCCAAAGGCCTGGAGAGTGGACGCTCTCTCTTTCAGTTGGACATCAATGACAGTTTATGCCTTCCCACCTCTTCCTCTGCTGCCCAAAGTCCTATTGAAGACCAGAGCAGACAGACCAAAGATGATCCTCATTGCTCCGGACTGGCCAAGGCAACACTGGTACCCACTACTAAGGAGCCTGACGATTCGCCACCATGGACCCTGCCTCTAATGCCTCTTCTTCTGACTCAGCACAGCTTCAAAACTCTTCACAGTCAGCTGAAGACACTCAATCTAGCCGCATGGAAGATTCCTTAGCATCACAGCAGGCCCTGCTCTCCAAGGAGGTGCAGGATGTCATTTTGGAGGCCAGAAGGCCATCAACTAGAAAAGCTTACTCTGCAAAATGGAAACGTTTTTGTGTTTGGAATGAGAAAGGGCCAGTGCCCTGGAAAACTGAATTTACCTCATATACTACAATATTTGGCCGAACTGCTAAGCAGTGGACTTTCGTTCTCCTCCATCAAAATCCATGCCTCAGCCATTTCTGCAGAATACAACACTGATCCACCTTTATTCTCTCACCCTCTATTAAGACAGTTCCTCAGAGGGCTAAGAATTTAAGACCTCCAAGAAAACAACCAATACCTGCTTGGGATCTTAATTTCATTCTGGAAAAACTGACTTTGCGCCCTTTTGAACCAGCTGCCTCATCAGATTTACAATATTTGTCCTGGAAAACAGCTTTCCTTCTGGCTATCACTTCAGCTCGTAGAGTTTCAGAACTACAGGCTCTTATGGCTGTCCAGCCTTTCATCATCTTCCATCAGGACAGAGTTTCATTACGTACCAACCCGTCCTTTATGCCTAAAGTGGTATCCAGGGTAGCTTTAAATCAGGCCATACATTTACCTACTTTTTATCCTAATCCTCAAAACAAAGGGGAGAGATTACTGCATTCCTTGGATATCCACAGACAACTGCGTTATTATTTGGACAGAACAAAGCCTTTCAGAAAATCAGAACAGCTTTTGTGGCCTATGCGGTAGGAGCTCAAGGAAAGTCAATATCCAAACAGACAATCTCAAAATGGATAGCCCACTGCATACGCTTTTGCTATTCCTTTCATGGCAAAACTGTACCTACAGGCATTAGAACTCATTCCACCAGGGCCACAGCCACCTCTGCAGCCTTCCTCAGAGGAGTTCCTACCAAGGATATTTTAGAAGCAGCCACTTGGAGTTCTGTGCATACCTTCTCTAAGCACTACAACCTTCCATTATACTCCAAGTCTAGAGCAGGCTTTGCCACTGCAGTCTTGCAGGGCATTTTGGCTCCTCCTAGCTCCGCCTAGTGCCTACCACCCCTTTCTTAGCTTTGGGATTCTACCCATCTGTTATGACTGCAGCTGTATGCACGATGAACATAGTACAGTTTTGTACCTACCATAAATGTAGATGTTCGAGTGCTAATACAGCTGCAGTCCAGGTTTCCCTCCCACCTTCCCCTCTAGGGGTATTCTTTTATGGTGTATTTGCTTGCAACTACTGTTTTTTTATTATATCGCATTGCATTATTACATTTTATGTATTGCCTTCCTTCTGGGGGCACCTGACATCTGGGGCAAGAAAGACTGAAGAAAATGGCGTTGGCTGGTTCTTTTATACCCCTGTCGCACTGACGTCAGTGAAGAAGCGACGACAACCGACGCCAGACCTAGACTTTGGAATTCAGCCGACCGAGGACCCGCCTGACGGCAGGAGAACCCATCTGTTAAGACTGCAGCTGTATTAGCACTCGAACATCTACATTTATGGTAGGTACAAAACTGTACTTTTCATTCCCTCAGATCCCTGACAGTGTAGACAACCTTCCCTGTAAATGACAAAATTTCCCACTACTAGCTGGGGCTATAATGGTCTTTACTTAGGATGTGGCTGTTTATATAGCTTTACTGATTATGTGTGATATTTCAGAAAGGGTGCTGGAAGTGTTTGATTAGAAGCCTTCTTCCTGGCAGATGTACTTTGCCAAGAGGAAGCAGCTGTCTGTATAGGAGGAAAGGTATTCTTTGCCACCCCATTCAGTCAGCATGCAGGTGTTTCTGACTTGAGTCAAACTGCTGTTTCATTTGAATCTTGGTTATTTCAGTCATTATCTTTTGGAGGGCCAAACTGTGGCTCAAAACAGTCTGGTCAAGTTGTACTGTAAAGATGTTCAACATCTTCATTCTCCTTTGAAGAGTCCTTCATTTCTTGGTGCTCAAATTTTATGATTTACAGGCTTGTCTTTCTACTGTTCAAGCCTGCTGGTTCAGTTGCTTTGAAGTTCTTCTCTTGGAAGGGAAGGTGTTTTTTCTAGGTACCTGGCTCATTTAACATGGTCATGATGTCAGGCTATGGCCTTTTCAAAAGGATTGGGACTCTCTTTTTAGGACTTTAATTGTACATTTGAGTGCTGTAGATTATTACTAGTGAGATTTTAAGTTAAACAGTACTGATTTCCAACTGCCATAGCATAGCTGTGCGATCCCGAATGATGACAACCCATCTCTGACTCAGGTGGATGGGATTTGATTAGCAGTCCCAGCACTGGAGGAGCCAGGCAGAGAGGGGAGTGAAGGAACATGGCCTCTTCACCTCTCCTGGGGTGTGGAGGGGAGCAGGTTGCAGGCACTTGATGAATGCACTGGTTTGGGTGGGATGTATCTGGTAAAAACCATCATCCATGGTTGTGGGCAGGGCATCTTGCTGGCAACATCTCTTGCGGAAGTTAGAGATAATGCACACAGCCAGCCAGTTGCATGTTCCCTTCCCTTATATTATCGAGCATTTGCTTACATTATGAAGGCCCTTCTTGGCTGACTGTTGTCCTTGATGTTGTTGACATAGGGGGTCATTTGACCCAAGAGTGTGCTGGTGATCAGAAGAGTGGAGGGGAAAAGTGAGCAAAAAAAAATCTATTAATTGCCATCTGCTTCTGAAGTACTTCACAGTACTGGATGTGTGGTATTTGCAGTGTTACAAGTACTAAGAAAAATAACGAGTGAGTTAAGTCAGACAAGTTTGTATTTTGTACATCTTTGAATAGTTATGGTGCTCGTCATTGTTTATTTGTAGAAATATACTTATTTATTGGTTTAGGCAAACTTTCCTGTTTATGAGTCTTGTTCTTCTGGTGTGAGGCATGTGTCACTGTGTTCCTAAAGAGAGACCATACACTCCCTTGTCCATGGGAACTGCAAAGAAAATAGCTACAGTGAGAAATGGAAAGAAGCATTCCCCAGTAGTAAGCACACAAGGAAAGTTCATGGGTCGAGTGCTGCTGTAAGGTCATATCTGTTATGTTCAGAAGTAATTTGGTGGTGCTAATTGCATTTTCTTTCCCTATTAGTTTGCAGTGAAGAGATTTTACTTAACTACACAAACATTTCTTCTTCTTAGATTTTGTCTGATGGGAATGTACCTCACCAGATCATATCAGCTGCAAGTCGAGTAGCAGCAGTGGGGCCATATATTCAGTCCTCCACTGTACCACGAGTTCCATCAAAATCTGAACTTCTGGTGAAGCCTGCATTTCCTGATGGAGTGTCATTGCTGCAGCTTTCTGATGGCCCTTTGAAAACACAGACACTGCCCAACATGAAACCTGTAGGAACTGTTCAGGCCAAAGCACCAAATGGTAAGAAATTAGTTGAATAATCCTTATTGTTTCCACAGATTAAGCCATTCCATTTTGTTGTACGTCTCATTCTCTTTATTGTTTGATAGTCTTGTTTGTGATATCCTTTCCACTGTGTGTTGTATCATATGAGAGAGATCCAAAAGAATTTCTGTTCGTAGCTAACAAAGCATTGTTACCAGGATCTCTCTCTCTTTTTTTTTTTTTTTTGAGGAGTTGTAACATTGAGGTTTATCCACTTTCGCGCCAGATATTTCCAAGTAGTAACTATTTGCCTTTTGGACAACTGGTGGAGGTGTTGCATCAACAAAGGTAGTACAGAGTTGCCTTATGTATCCTAAATCCCATCATTCTTCTCTTTTTTCAGTTCTTCTTGCCATTTCTCAGTGCTACTGGTCCTGCAGTTGTGCTGGAGAAATTTTAGCCGCATATTGGCTTGTGCTGTTAATCGTATCCTATTTCATCCAGTCAGTGTGATCCGACTGATGGGAAATGAACCACTCATCGGATCCAGTGTGGATGCTCTACTAGTGCTTAGTGTGTCATTCTTCTTGACAAAAACTCCCATAGTTGCTTTGTGTTAACTCTGCCCTCAGACCTCATTGGCTGTCTCAACAACTGGACAGATGTCTTTCAGACTGCAGTTAACTGCTCCATATTTTTCATGTCTAATTTTATAGCTGCTGTAAACCCTCCTTTCTTCACTTTTTTAAACAGCTTTATTAAATTCTCACTTCTACTGTGTGTGTGTACCTGTGCTTTGTAAAAGAAAAAAACAGGCATTTTTCATTATTTCGTTTAATTGTACATTGCATCTGTTTTTCTTTTTAACAATTATTCACTCCAACAAGTGCATACATTGCTCAATTCCTGCCTTTCCCTATGCCCCACTTCTCCTCCTCCTAAACATTATTGTGCATATATTGTTCTGTCAAATTCCATTTATTTCTATGTAATTTGCTCGTTCCTTTTTCTAAGGATCCCACCTCCAGTTCTTTTATATTTTTTGCAATGTTCAGTACTTCACTTAGTTTTAGATTTTTATTTCCGTTTTCCAGTAATTGCTTTTTGGCAGCCAGAAGTATTGAACTTTTTATGGGCCTTGTATATGGGCAGTTCTGATCCTATAATTTATAACCTTTTTTCTATCCTTACAGTTAGTATGTAAATTAAAAAATATCCACTCCTGTGTTGATGTTAGGCAAAGAGGCCTAACATCTTCTGTTAAGCGAGGACAGGCATTACTAGGAGGTGTCTTGCCTGGCGCCGCCTTTGTAATTTTATGGATAACTTTAAGATGTTGTTCACCAACACTCCTTACGATGGCCCACTCTTTATTTGGACCAGCGGTGAAAGGCAAAGTACTGTGGTGTGGGTAAGAAGGGAAGACATTTTTAACATAAATGTTTGTATTGGGACTACTCAGACATCCTTCAACAGGAATTGAAAGGGGTCCAGATCCCTGCGGTTGTCAAAACCTCAGCAGTAACCCTTTGACTCCTTCTTTTAACAAGCAGAGGTGGCTCTTCAGTGGATGCCGACCCAGAGGTTGTGGAGATCCACAAAACTAGGGAACACAGGCTCCCTTTTTCACTGAAACCTGTTCTCAGGAACAGGACTTTGAAACATTGATTATTATGTTCAGTCACATCTTTTAACATGTATACATATATTTTACAGTTTTAACACTATCTAACTTTATAGAGCAAGCTTTTACAGTTTTTTACATACATTTTTAGTCCACTATTTTTATGATTTGATTGTTTATGTAGTGTATGTCTTTTTAATTTTAATTTCAAGATACTGTCAACTGATTGGATTTGACACAGATGTGTCATTATTTAAACAAGAGCAGCAGTTACTGTAGTATGTCTGAGGAAGCAGAGAGGACTCTGTGAAAGCACTCACATGTTTTATATATTTTTACTATTTTTATTAAAGTGTTGTTTTGCTGTGTGTATTCCAACAAGTTGGTGGCTTTTTTGGAACATTCCTGATGTATTCCCTGACTGTACTTCTCTGGAGGTATTTGAGGCCTGCTGGTCTCTCAGTTGCATAGACGGCCATCAAACAGGCCTTCTTGGTGAGTTAAGTCGTATCCAATGGCTATACAGTACCCTTTTCTCCTCCTTCGACTCCCACGAGCACTACTCTTTGCAGATGTCTGATCCCACCAACTCAAAATGGCAAAAAGAGATATCAGCTTTCATACATAAACTAAGAAATTTTGGTCCACCTGAAAAAAGAAGTAGAAGTGCGAAAATATAAATAAAACCCAGAGATTTTTGAAAGGTATAAAAAGAAATATGGATATGGGAAAAAAAAAGATCTGATGTGGTGCAATATTTATGCAAAGTAGAAAGCCATACTAATCAGAAAATAAAAGCAGCTTGAAAAACATTTGAAGAGAAGTACAGGTAGAGGCATCTGCATATGGAAAGTTTCATAATACAACAAATAAGAAAACAGAGGAAAAGTACAACAGAGAATTAGTTAGGTAGATGTTAAGCAAATAGAAAATGAAGTCATGGATTATCTGTGAAGTGAAGGATTTGTTGCAGAAAATCCATTACAAGTAATACTGCAGCATGATGGAACAATGAGTCCTCAGATTAAGGAGCAGCAAGTGAAGCAGGAAGTATCTGAAGACGTATGAAATATTTATGCAAAGGAGAAAGTAAAAATAATCAATATAAAAAAAGGAACACCACAAAAAGAAAATGAATCAACTGTAGAACAAAGTCCCAGATCCACCAGTAGAGACAATAATTCCAATAGCAAAAATGGTAAAACGAATCTTTATTCACACCTACGAAACTGCTCTTAAACAAAGATAGAGACAAGCGCTTTCACCTGGTTCATTCCAGGCTTTATCAAGTCAGAAATAAAATGCAAATAGTGACTGATCAGTTTAAATAGCTTTGCTAGTTGATCACATGTTCAAATTTTACCCAGGTAGTGGTTAATAACACCTGCTTCAGGTTAAAATATAAACAAATAGAATAAAATAGTACATGGTTTAAACCTTGACAACACTATAATATCTTTGTACAAACTAAAATAAACTTTTTTATATAAAAAACCAAAATATATACTCTAAAACTATTACATTTATGACACAAATTTGCCTCACACATAATGTAATTTAGGTTCACAGATCTTGAAAATGAGACAATAATTTGCAGCCACATGTATTTCATCATGAATACTAATAATTGTACAGTCTATGGGTAGGGCAGCTACCTACATAGGGGAAAATATAGTTATTTACAATCTAGCCCTTCTGAGCCTGAGCACTGGACCTATGCTAAGCATACCATTAAGTCCTGGGGCTTTGCCAGCATCAAGTCTGAGCTGCCAGATTAACTCCCTATATTCTAAGGTAGATTCCCAGTCTCCCCCTCTAACATTGGGGTTAACCTGTTCAAGCACCATAAAAACAAGCTTGTAGTCAGGGCATTCAAGTGAATGCTTGAAAAATGCGTTACTTTCCTTCTTTTTCCCTATCTCATAAATATGTTCATGTACTCTTTTTCTAAATTCCCGTTCGGTTTTACCTATATAAAAACCGCCGCAGGTAATACAGCAACCAATGTAAACCACCCCTTTTGTACCACAAGTGCAATGCCCATGGGGCTTTATATTGGTGTGGCGTGCTCTTAAATAGATATGGTAATCATTAATCATAAAGGGACATTGTTTACAAGCACCGCATTTGTAGGTGCCATTCATTTGTCGTGATCTTCTGCAAACTACGTTAGATCTTCTCTCGAAAATCGGAGCATATGTCACAACAGAAGATTTAGGGAAAGGAAGGGAAGTAATAAAATGCCACCATAAAAGCATAGAACAGAAAAAAAACTATAACGCATTTAAGACAAGAAACATCACCATTAGAAGAATATAGGAGGAGGAACATATTAAAAATGCTTAGAAAGGTAGATGTGATCATAGCAATGTGCTGTGTCTAAACAGACTGAGATCTTTTATACACTGTTGCAAATAGTAAACTAAAAACATTAGCACACGTAAAAAAACTTAAGATATATGGGTGAATATAAAGGAAAAGTACAAAATAAGTAATTCAGTGTTGACCTAAAAATGTATAGAGAACTTGGAAACAACAGAAAAGGGATGGAAACCCCACCAAAAAAGAAGAAATGGACACTTTTGGAGAAATATTTATGAAGACCCTGTGGAACATAATAAAGATGCTGAATGGACAGAAAAATAAAAAGAAACACTAAGGAAGTCCTAATGTAGAAGACATGAAATGGGATGAAGTAACAGCCAGAGAAATAGAAATAAAATTTATGAAAAACTAATTGGAAAACCCTGGGCCCAAGCATAGTACCTAACTTTTGGCTAAAAGTATTAACATCTTTGCACGAAGATTTAGTCCCAAGTAAGAATTACCTATATGTGCATCCTCTGTGGACATCAGCCTCATTAACAACAGGAAAAACAGTACTTCTTAACAGTGAACTTGCAAGCTATCCTAAAAACTATAGACCAGTTACTTGCCTTCCAACACTATACAAACTTTATAGTAGAATTTATATTGAAAGTTATACTCATTTAGAAAAAAAAAACTCTGATGTTCTTCGTGTTTCACTGTTGCAGTCATTACATTTGGGTTATCTGCTTGCAGGTAGCCCTCAGTCGGCCTGATTAACAAAGTCTTAGGTCCTGCGTCAGTTGCTGTCCCTTCTTCCATGACGTCAGGTCGTCAGGGGTATAAAACATGCAGCCGACGCCATTACATCAGTCTTTCTTGCTGTGCGGTGCCTGAAGCAGAAGCAGTTCACAAGTGCTGGTCGGACGACTCCTGAAATTTTGGTTTTCGAGTTTCAGAACCGAAGTCTTCAACTAAAGCTAAGTACCCCATTGGGGAAACTTTTTCTTGCTCCTTACTGGTGTCAGTAAAAGTTAATAATTGCATTACTTGTGGAAAGCAAATACCTCATAAAGATTTTCATTCATACTGTATTATTTGCCTAGGCCCTGACCACGGCGTACCTTACTGTCGGTTTTGTGCTTTATTTAATCAGCACACTATCCGTCGTCGGTATATTTTCGCCTCCAGATATTTCAGTTCTCTGTTTAATTATCCAGAAATGTCATTGGTTAGCCATCCGACTACCGGAATTCCAAAAAAACACAAAGACAAAGACAGGCCACCGAGGTCCAAAACTGCCAACGATGCTTCTCCTAAGCCAGTCGCCAGTTCACCGGTACTGAGTGAGGTGCTTTCGCAGCCCCTGATACCCACTACTTCTGATTTGCAGGCCTCTACTGAGACCCATTCGGAGTCCAGTATCGCTCGAGATGCTTCAGCTATGGAACCAGCGGATGTCTCTACCTTGGATGTGTCCTGAGCCACTGTGCAGGCACCGGCTTTTGAGAGTGCATTCAGGCCTATGGACTTGCATATTAAACAGATGCCTCCTTCTTTACTTAGACCTAAATCTCAATCCATGCCTAAAAAACTGATGCCCAGGCCACATGCTCAGGCCTCTATGCCTAAAAAACAAATGATAAGAATGGCTGAAGATCTAATAACTCTAATCAGGGGTAGCCACCCCCCCCCCCCTTCTAAGAGGCCTAGGACTGAAGTTGATTATGAATCTTCTGATCAGGATTCTGTTTTTTCTGATTCTTCTGATGATCTGGATTTGCCCTTATCTACTTATGAAGATTCTGATTCAGAGGACTCCATTCCCTCTGCTTCCCCTCCTGATGATTTTTCTTTTGGGGAAACCTTACATACTCTAGGGGAGCATTTCCACTGAGAAAGCCAGGATTTTTCTGATTCAAAGAAGAGGCTTAGGGATTTCCTTTTCCTGCCTCAGCATAGGCCTTTAGCTATTCCTCCTGTACTAGACATTGTTGATGATGTTTTCTCGGAATCTAGTTTGGCCCCTGATGTCCTTCAAGAATGCAACTGCAGTCATAACATATGGGTTGTCCTGCCTCAGGCAGCCCTCGGTCGGCCGGATTCCAAAGTCTGGGTCCGACGTCGGCTGATGTCGCATTTCTCTCCGACTTCAGAGCGGCTGGAGTATATAAGCATCAGCCGACGCCATTTTCTTCAATCTTTCTTGCCGCGCGGTGCCCGAAGCAGAAGCGGTTCGCAAGTGCCGGTCGGTCAGCTCCTGTATTCTTCGAATCCGAAGTCATCAAAAAACCTAAGTACCCCGTTGGGGATCTTTTCTTGCCTCAGCCGATGTCAGAAATTACTGAAAAAGTTAACAATTGTCTGTCTTGTGGTAAACAAATACCTCATAAGGATTTCCACTCTTACTGTCTTCTTTGCCTTGGCCCAGACCACGACGTCTCGGCCTGTGTCGCCTGTGCTCGCTTCAATAAGCGCACTCTCAGGCGCCGGGCGGAGTTCGCTGAAGACTTTTTCGGCGATAAATTTGCTTATACAATGCCGTTGGAACTTCTGACATCGCAGACTCCTAAGAAACGAAAAGACCGGGACCGACATCCTCGGCCCGCGTCTTCCACCGACTCCACGCCAAAACCTACCGCGAGTGCTCCGGTTCCCCCTGAGATTATTTCACCGCTCCGAACCCAAGACACCGCATTACCGATACCTCCGATACAGGAGGCCACACCGCCAGTTATAGATTTTCCTCCGGATACTGAAACCGAGGAAATGCCTGAGACCATTGCTGTAGATAAGGTCACTCCTGCACGTGGAGCTGCTAGGCCTCCTATGGCCATGTCTATTAAGGCCTACACACGTGCTAAGGCAGCCAGCAAGACCAAGCACCTTTCTGCTAAAGCCTTACCTCAGCCTACTCCTGAAACACAAATCATGACTATGGCCGCAGACTTAATTTCCATGATTAGAGGTTCACAGGCCCATCCTGAGAGAGGATCCCAGCCTCCTTCTGATAAGAGGCCCCGGGTTGAACCCTCTGACCCTATCCCTTCAGATGAAGATTCTGAGGACTCTGTTCACTCCGATGGCCAGGAAGAGCTCTTCCAGACCTATGAGGACTCGGATGCAGAGGATTCCATCCCCTCGGCCTCCCCTCCTGAGGATATTTCTTTTGGGGAATTCCTGCATACCATGAGGGAACATTTTAAGTGGCAAGGCCAGGAATATTCTGATTCCAGAAAGCGCCTTCGAACCTTCCTTAAAAAGCCCCAACACAGGCCCCTGGCTATACCTCCTGTGCTTGATGTTTTGGATGACATATACTCTGACTCCAGTGTTACCCCGGATACTCTTCCTCCTGCTCCAGCCAAGCCAGACAGATATTATAGGGTCCCAGAAACACATTCTCATTTCTTTAGGGCCCATGCTGTTGATTTAGAAACTATTTCTCAGGGACCTAAAGGGGTTTCAGCATCCACCTCCAAAAATCCTTTGCCTTCCAACAGGGAAGCTAGGTCATTAGAGAGATGGGGGAAAAAGGTCTACACCTCCACTACTTTATCTATGAGAGCTCTGAATTGCCTCTTTCATATGTTTCAATATCAGGATTACCTGTTAGATGATTTACAGAAAACATTGGCCTCTCCTGAACCTTTAGACAGGAAGTCTTTGCAGGAAGCTGTACATAATTTTCAGCAAGTCAGCAATCACTTTCTGCAGTGTGGATATGATGCATTGGAAGCTTCATGTAGGGCAGCTATGACAGGGGTGGTCATTCGTAGACATGCATGGTTAAAAGAACAACCTCTACCAGATCATGTTAAGGCAAAACTTCTTGAAGCACCCTTGGAAAAGAACAAGCTTTTTGGTGCTAATGCTAAAGATGTGTTAAAGTCCATCGAGGAAAAAGCAAAATCAGTTCAGACGGTCAAAGATTTCCTCCAGGTTTAGCCACCCAGATTCAGCAGGAATTGGCCTTCTAAAAACTGGTCCTTTCCTAATCCTAAAAGATTTCAAAGGGGTAAAAACAGGCGTGGCCGAGGAAGAGGACAATACAGAGGTTCTTACAGGGGACGACAATGGCAACCAGCAAACCAAAGAAGTGAGACAGGGGTCCCACCTGCCCCACAGGGACAGTCTCAATGACTTTCCTCTACTTCCGCTGACCAAGGAGCAAATAGAAGCTCCCTTGGGTGGAAAATTATCTCTTGTTTTCAGACAATTGGCACAGATTGACAAAGGACAAATGGATTTTGGACATTATAGACCAAGGTTACAGGTTCCACTTTCATACCTTACCAAGAAAACAAGGCATGCCAAACCTACCACAAAACCAGAGGGCAGAGGCTATCAAGCAAATTTCTTTGCTTGCTCAGATCAAAGCAATAGAAAGAGTTCCACAACAAGAACAAGGCCAGGGGTTTTACTCAAGACTGTTCCTTGTTCCAAGAAAAGAAACTCAATGGAGACCAATACTGGATTTGTCCGCATTAAACACTTTTCTCATAGTACCAAAGTTCAAAATGCTGACTCTACAGCAACTCCTTCCCATGCTGGGCAAGGGGTCTTGGCTGATTACTCTGGACCTCAAGGAGGCATACCTGCATGTCCCTATCAGACACAGCTGCAGAAGATACCTCAGATTTCTTGCAGGGCCAGAGCATTATCAATTCTCAGCATTGCCATTTGGCTTATCTACTGCCCAGAGTATTCACAAAATGCCTGGCTTCAGTAATTGCTCATTGCAGGCTCCAGGGGATCCAAATTTACCCATACCTGGACGACTGCCTCATACAAGCGGACGACAAATTGATTTTGACAAAAACTTGAACTATGTCATACAATTGCTACAGGCTCTGGGATACACAGTCAACTTCCAAAAGTCAAGACTTCAGCCATCCCAGCAAATAACCTTCTTAGGAGCCAATCTAGACCCAGCCTCTCAAATGGCTTACCTGACAGAAGACAAGCAAGAGAAGTTAACTCATTATTTCAAAGGTTTGGCAAAACTCACCCAGATGACTGCAAGGAGATTCCTACAGGCCCTGGGTTACATGGCATCCTGCATTCTCCTGGTTCCATTAGCAGGACTACACATGAGAAAGCTTCAATGGTACCTAAAAAGCCTATGGTCTCAGCACAGCAACAACCTAGAGACAACCATACCGCTCATTCCATGCCTACAAAAGGAATTCCTATGGTGGGCCTCGGTAAGCCAGGCAAACACAGGTATGTCATTCAAAAAACCTCAGATAACACAGACCATGACCACAGACGCCTCAGACCTTGGATGGGGGGCGCACATGGAGGGCAGATGTATACAAGGACAATGGTCTCCAAAGGAAACACATCTGCATATAAACCAAAAGGAAATGCTGGCAGTAATGCATGCCATCGAGGCCTTTCAACAACAACTTCAGCAAGGCCATCTACTGATACGGACAGACAACACCACTGTGATGTGGTACATAAACAAGCAAGGGGGCACCCATTCTTACCCCCCTTTGCAGACTGACAATGATTCTTTGGGAAAAATCACTGAGCCTAAACATACAGTTGCAATCCCAGTTTGTTCCAGGCAAAGACAATGTGCTGGCGGACAGCCTAAGCAGGAATTTCATGGATCCACACGAGTGGAGGTTACATCCGAAAATCTTCACACAACTCACCTCGACATGGGGCAGGCCAGAAGTAGACCTATTTGCCTCCCACCTCAACCATCATCTACAAAAATTCTGTTCAAGGACATATCATCCACAAGCTTGGAATATAGATGCTCTTTCATTCAACTGGAACTTCCTAAAAATCTATGCATTCCCACCTCTGCCACTGATGACCACAGTATTACTAAAGATCAAAGCAGAGAGGCCCAAGGGGATCCTAATAGCTCCAGACTGGCCAAGACAACACTGGTATCCACTACTACGGAGCATATGTCACAACAAAAAGTGGGCCCTTCCCCAATGGCCCCTACTTTTGACTCAACACAACTTCAAAACAGTGCATCCAAACGTTCAGACGCTGCAGCTAACAGCCTGGGAGATTCCATGAATAACCTCAATCTATCTCTCTCCAAGGAAGTTCAGCGGATATTAACAGAAGCTCGAAGACCATCCAGCAGAAAGGTTTACTTAGCAAAATGGAAGAGATTCAGCATTTGGAATACCAGCAAGGGACATGATGCATCATTATTGAACATCCCACTCATCCTGGAATATTTGGCAGATATGCTACAGAATGGACTCTCATATTCTTCCATAAAGATACATGCTTCAGCTATTTCAGCTAGATATAACACTGATCCGCCTGTGATTTCACATCCTTTGTTAAGGCAATTCCTCAGGGGGAATCAAGAACATTAAGCCACCAAGAAAGGTTCCAGTGCCAGCTTGGGACCTCAACTTTGTCCTAGAAAAACTGACTCTACCTCCCTTTGAGCCAGCAGCTTCAGTGGACTTACAAGTTCTCTCATGGAAGACAGCTTTCCTGTTGGCAATTACCTCAGCAAGAAGGGTTTCGGAACTGCAGGCCCTAATGGCAATACCACCGTTCATAATCTTTCACAGAGACAGGGTCTCCTTAAGAACCAACCCAACTTTTATGCCAAAGGTGGTATCTAGGGTTTCTTTAAATCAAGCTATTCACCTGCCTACTTTCTTCCCCAATCCTGAGAGCAAAGGGGAAAGACTGTTGCATACCTTGGACATTCACAGACAACTTCGCTACTACCTGGACAGAACCAAGACCAGTAGGAAGTCTGATCAGCTTTTTGTAGCTTACGCCCCTGGAGTACAAGGAAAAGCAATTTCCAAACAGACTATTTCAAAATGGATTGGACATTGCATCAGATTTTATTCCTTCCATGGGAAGAATGTTCCAGAAAATGTCAGACCACACTCCACCAGAGCTACAGCCACCTCTACAGCATTCTTAAGAGGGTTGCCTACAAAAGACATTCTAGAAGCTGCTACATGGAGCTCCGTGCATACATTCTCCAAACACTACAATCTCCCTTTATACTCCAGATCCAGAGCAGGCTTTGCTTCGGCAGTCCTGCAGGGTTTGATTGCCACACCTTCTCTTTCCTAGAGCATTCCTCCTCCCCCAGCTAAGCTATGGTATTCAACCCATATGTTATGACTGCAGTTGCATTCTTGAAGGACATAGTACAGTTTTGTACCTACCATAAATGTAGATGTCCGATAGATATGCAACTGCAGTCGGATTTTCCCTCCCTCCATACCCCTCTATGCCTTGGGTCCACTCCTATCCCTGTTTCTCTTAGCTGGGGATATCTGTTATGGTCTATCTGTTTATTGCTTACTGTCTGGAATCCTGTTTTTGTCTTCCAATTTGATTACAGCCTTCCTTGGAGGGCACCTGGCATCTGGGGCAAGAAACACGGAAGAAAATGGCGTCGGCTGATGCTTATGTACTCCAGCCGCTCTGACGTCGGAGAGAAATGCGACATCAGCCGACGTCGGACTCAGACTTTGGAATCCGGCCGACCGAGGGCTGCCTGAGGCAGGACAACCCATATGTTATGACTGCAGTTGCATATCTATCGGACATCTACATTTATGGTAGGTACAAAACTGTACTATTCCCTGCCTCCTGCTCCCAGAAAACCTGACAGATACTGCAGGGTCCATGAGTCCCACAAGTTCCTTTTTAAAAATTTTATTGCAGATCCAGAGACTGTTTCACAGGGGCCCAAGGGCATTAAGGCTTCTACTGCTAAAAATCCTACCCCTTCTGATAGAGACTCCAGGGCGCTGGATAGATGGGGTAAGAAGGTTTACACTTCTTCAACCTTGGCCATTAGGGCTTTAAACTGCCAGTTTCATATGTTAAAGTATCAGCAACATGTTATTGGACTGCTTAAACAGAAAATGATGTTGATACCTGACTGTGTGGAAAATAAATAATTAGAGGATTTAATGCATTCTGCTAAACAAGTTGGAAAACTTACTTTGCAGTGTGGTTTTGATTCATTAGAGGCCTCTTGCAGGGCTGCTGTTACTGGGTCTGTGCTTAAGGAGCAATCTTTGCCTGATCATGTTAAAGCTAAATTGTTGGATGCTCCTTTAAATCAGGACTGCCTGTTTGGCAACAAGGCTGAGGAAGTTCTTAAACAGTTTGAAGATAAAGCTAAATCTATGCAAACTGTTAAAGATTTCTTACAAGTTCAACCTCCTAGATTTAGTAGGCACTGGCCTTCTAAGAATTGGTCCTTTCCAGCCCCTTCCAGGTCTTCTCAAGCCAAACCCAGACACAGCAGAAACCCCAGGTTTCAGTCCCAGGGGACACAGAACTAAGCAGTGGGGGGGCCTCAACTTCCATATCTGGGAATAATAAGACTCCCCCTATGGTAAACTGTCTGAATGACTTCCTTTTAAATTTTCCAAGCACTTATCAACTGACTGCCCCTTTGGAGGGAAAGATTGCTCTTCATGCAAAGAATTGGGAACTCATTACCCAGGACAAATGGGTTTTAAATATAGTGTTCCAGAATTGGGAACTCATTACCCAGGACAAATGGGTTTTAAATATAGTGTTCCAGGGATACAGAGTTCACTTCCACACGTTGCCAATGCCAAGCGGGTGGCCGGACCTACCCCCAAATCAGTGGGCAGAGGCCCAAAAACAAGTACTTTCTCTCAAGCATGGGGGCTATTCAGCTGGTACCAGAAGAGGAAAAGGGGCAAGGTTGCTACTCGAGACCTTTCCTGGTACCCAGAAAAGATGATTCATGGCATCCTATCCTGGACCTGTCTACCCTAAACACCTTTTTGGAGATTCCAAAATTCAAGATGCTGACTCTTCACCATTTACTTCCTATGCTAGGCAAAGATGCCTGGTTGGCAACACTAGATTTAAAAGAAGCATACCTGCACATCCCAATTAGGGAATCTTGCAGAAGATACCTATGCTTCAAAGCAGGCTGCACGCACTATCAATTCTCTGCACTGCCCTTTCTCTTATCTACTGCGCCCAGGGTATTCACAAAGTGTCTAGCTCCAGTTAATGCATTTTGCAGGCAAAGAAATATTCTGGCCTTTGTACAAAGGGTTCTAACTTGTCTGGGGTACACCATAAACGAAAATAAATCACACCTGGTACCTTGTCATCAAATTCTATTCCTGGGAGCAAGCTTGAATACAACTTCCCAGATGGCTTACCTCACGCCAGTGAAACAAATTCATTTGACAAACTACTTCAAACAAGTGGCCACAAAAACCCTGCTATCTGCAAGACAAATACTGCAAGCCTTGGGGTTCATGGCCTTCTGCATTCTTCTAATTCCATATGCAAGACTGCATATGAAGAAACTACAGTGGTATCTAAAAAGCCTATGGTGTCAACATTCTCAAGACCTGGAAACAATGATTCCTATCATACCTTGCCTACGCCTAGAGTTCCTTTGGTGGGCAGAGGCTTGCCACCAAAACAAGGGACTACCTTTCACACTACCCCCTGCTGCCCAAACCCTAACAACAGACACATCAGACTATGCATGGTGGGGGCTCTCCTGGCAGGGAAGTGCATTCAGGGCAAATGGAACCCGAGTCAAATGCACCTGCATATCAATCAAAAAGAAATGTTAGCTGTACAGAATTCTCAGCCTTCAAGGATCACATTCTTCCAGGACAACTAATAGTAAAGACAGACAACACCACTGTTATATGGTACATAAACAAGCAGAGGAGGTACACATTCTTACCCCCTCTGCAGACTAGCCATGGCATTTTGGAACACAGCTTTGAGCTACCAAGTGCACCTACAAGCTCATTTCCTGCCAGGAAAATTAAATACACTGGCAGACGGACTAAGAAGAAACCTCATGGACCCACACGAGTGGAAAGTGGAACCAAGGATTTTCAACATGTTGACAAGCAAATGGGGGAGCCCAGATATAGACTTGTTTGCCTCTCCCCAGAACTACCAATTGGACAAATTTTGCACAAGGACTCCCCACAAACAAACCTGGAAAGTGGATGCTCTGTCCTTCAGCTGGAAAAACCTATCAGTCTATGCCTTCCCCCCTCTGCCTCTGCTTTCCAAATTACTACTAAAAAGCAAATGGGACAAACCAAGGATGATTTTGATTGCTCCAGACTGGCCACGCCAACACTGGTACCCCCTCCTGCGCAGTGTGTCACGGTTATCTCCATGGCACCTGCCTCAGACTCCTTCCCTGCTGTCTCAGCAGGAGAACCAGATTCTGCACCCTCAGCTTCTAACATTGAACCTTGCAGCCTGGCTAATTACTTAATCTCTCCTTTACCATCCCTCAGCAAACCTGTGATGGATATCATGTTAGAGTCAAGGAGGCCTAGTACTAGAAAATCTTATGCTAAAAAATGGAAAAGATTCTGTGCCTGAAGCCACTCTCAAGGGATGAGCACAGCAGCGCCCAATTTACCTCAGATTTTACAATACTTAACTGAGATGCTTCACAAGGGCCTGTATTTTTCCTCCATTAAAATCTACGCCTCAGCCATTTCAGCTCATTATAACAGAACCGCCCCTCTTCTCTCATCCACTGCTCAAGCAGATCCTCAGAGGGGCCAAAAATTTCAGACCACCCAGGAGAGCTCCAACCCCAGCCTGGGACCTTAACTTTGTCTTGGAGAAACTCACTCTACCTCCTTTTGAGCCAGCTGCTACTGCAGACTTAAAATTTCTTTCTTGGAAAACAGCTTTCCTTTTAGCAATGACTTCAGCAAGAAGGGTATCTGAATTACAGGCCCTTTTGGCAGTGGAGCCTTTCATCATCTTTCATGCGGACAGGGTGTCCCTCAGAACCAATCCATCCTTCATGCCCAAGGTGGTATCCAGTGTGGCTCTTAATCAGTCCATTCATTTGCCAACCTTCTTTCCCAATTCACAAAATAAAGGGGAATGGATACTGCATTCCTTAGATGTGCACAGACAACTTAGATTCTATTTGGACAGGGCTAAACCTCGAAGGAAATATGAACAACTGCTGGTGGCATTTGCTGCAGGGGCAGAGGGGAAGGCTATTTCAAAGCAAATAATTTCTAAATGGATAAGCTATTGCATTCATTTCTGCTATAAGCACCATGGAAAACCTATCCCCCAGGGGATCAGACCTCACTCCACCAGGGCTGCATCTACCTCCTCAGCCTTTCTCTGAGGCGTCCCTACCAAAGACATCCTAGAAAGCTGCTACCTGGAGTTCTGTACATACTTTCACCAAGCATTATCATTTGCCAATTTTCTCTAAATCCAGAGCTGGCTTTGCCACTGCAGTCTTGCAGGGCCTTATAGCTGGCCCTAATGCTATCTAAATTCTTCTTCCAAACCATAGCTTTGGGAATCTACCCAAATGTAATGACTGCAACAGTGAAACACGAAGAGCATAGTACAGTTGTGTACACCTTACCATAAATGTAGAAGTTCGAGTGTATTCACTGTTGCAGTCCTGGTTACCCTCCCTCCAGCCCCCTAACTTCTTTTGGCTACACCTCTGCTTTCCTTTACTATGCTTAAAATCCTTTTTGGTGTATATGCTTTTTTGTTGGAGGTATATCTTTGTGCTTTTATATTTAATTGCTTCCCATTAGGGGGGCACCTGACATCTGGGGCAAGAAAAACTGATGTAATGGCATCGGCTGCATGTATTATACCCCTGATGACCTGACGTCATGGAAGAAGGGACAACAACCGAACCTACGTAGGACCCAAGACTTTATCAGGCCGACTGAGGACTACTTGCAAGCAAATAGCCCAAATGTAATGACTGCAACAGTGAATACACTCTAACATCTACATTTATGGTAAGTGTACACAACTGTTCTTTATGGCTGTAGAACAAAAGGGTAACAAAAGAAAGTCATATGAAACAAAGGATAATTTTTTGCAATATAAAGCCATAATAGAGAATTGTAAAAAAGGGGAAGACTCTAAGTATGGCATGGATAGATTACAAAAAAAGCATTTTGACAGTATTCCACATTCATGGATAAAGTAGTGCTTACAGACATGTAAGATACTCCCTACATTGATAAATTACATTACAGATTTACAGCGACCATGAAACAGTCCAAAACGACTCCAAGCCAAACACACGATTAAGTAATAAAACACAAAATAAAATATATTAACAGCCGCAGTACTCGGACTGCAAGAATAAAATGAGTTTAATGATTAAGCGCTTTTATTTACTAAATAGACTTCTTCAGAATAAAGAATAACACACTATTAAACCCTTTTATACTCCCCATATGACTACTGGTTTAAATTGTGTGTTTTGGCATTTATTATGATTAATTATGTTTTTGTGTGTATTTTAATATTTTTAGGGACACTTTGTAGAGGATGAACCATTTTATAACTATTTTGTAAATATGCTCAGTTTTCTTTTAAGAACTGGATTGTATAATTGAAGCAGTAGTCATATGGGGAGTATAATTTATTTTGACCGTGAAACAGTGGCAAACCACTTTGCAGCTAAGCTATGACAAAGGGAAACTTGTTATCCAGGGGTAAAAAATCAGGTGAGGATATTCCAGACTGATTCTTTGTTACTGCTATCTTTTTTTCTTGCCTTTATCTTATTAAACTCTTTACTTAACAGATTACGCCATGGTTACAGTTTGGTTCCCAGAAAAAAATATTGTTTAAAGACATCTCATTTACTTTTTGTGGATTATTTAAAACTGTATAGCTCATCAGATGAGGAGTTGAAAGTACAACTGCAAGTGGTTAGAACCTTCTCAGAAGATGCAAGAATGTCATTTTGTGTCTGTAAATGTGCAAAAGCAGTGTTTAAAGAGTGATGGCTATAGCACAAAGAAAATGTCTACCTGGGGTGGTAGGAATGTGATATAAAGGAACTTGAGCATGAGGGAGTGTATAAATATTTGGGAATTGATGAAGGATTGGCAGTAAAACATCTACACAAAACAAAATATATGAACAGATGTAAATAAAAACTCAGTAAGGAATACTTCAGAAAACTAAAACTAATATTGAAAATTACCTTGAATAGGAATAAAGTTCAAGCTATAAACTAGTTTGTTCTTCCTGTTCTAACTTACAGTTTTGGGGTGACTGACTGGCCCCAAAGGTATTGGATCATTTGGACAGGAAAACAAGGAAAAATGCTTCATTCTTATCAAATGATATATAAAAATTATTGTATTTCAAGATTATATATTGGTGTTTCTGAAGGAGGTATTGGCCTTCTTGAAATTGATCACATGTATGATTTGACTCCATACATATGGATCACCAGATCCAAACACAGTTAGTTTTAAAACATGAGGAGAGTAAGTTTAAGATGACTTCTCTGCTTAGTTTAGCAGAAGCATATTGGTGTCAAGCAGGAAAGGAAACTACACCAGAAGTAGACAAAAGTCAGGCAACAACCGAATTTGCTAAAAAATCAAAAGAATATAAGGATGATCAGATGAGCAGGAAAGTAATGCAGAAAAGGCTTAAATATTATGGCAAGTTTAGAGATCTTCTGGAACATCATATTAATCAAGAATGGTTATAGAGAAGTGAATCAAAACCAAAAGTGAAAAGTTAATAATGACATCCGAGAATAATGGACTTACATACACATTGATTTGCAAAGTCCATTGAACATGTAGGAAAAACAGAGAGATGCGGGATCTCGCATCCTGTTCCTAGGATGATACACTCATGGCAGAGGGCCTGTATACTAAAAAGCATAATAATGTGGCAAGACTGTTGAATTCTGGATTGTGCAAACACTGTAATATTGAAGTAGTTGAGAGGAATGGGAAACATGAACTACAGAGCATTGTAGAAAAAGGTGGTGTACATCACATGGCATCACCCATTACCAACACTTAAAAAATAAATCTGTGAAAACCAGCTATATAGTAGTCCAGGGTAAAAAAAAAAAAAAAAAAGACGTAGTTTTGATCATTGAAATTGCTACACCCATTGAATACAGTGTCTTGCATACAGAGAGACACAAAGTCATAGTATTAGGATTTGCAGGCAGAAATGAAAGCAGTGTGGAAAAAGGATACCCAGACAGTTCAATAGCAGTGGATATGCTATCAATACATGTCACTCCATATAAATTACAGAACAAGTCTGTTTTGGGCACTTTGCTGTGGCTGCAAAGACCACTTTTAGCTAAAATCAAAGACTGAAACAATACTAATTTCATGAGTTTAATTATACCCTGACTTAGGAATGGGGTCTATTCCTGATTGTGGTATTAGAAACCCAAAAGACTTGGAGAAATTAAAACCATGAGAGAAATCCTATCCAGAGGCTGTATAATACCCTATATGATATCTATTCTGTCTGCATCAAAACTGTGGGTGTATGTTCTGACCTTTGACTCAACTCAGCCATTAGCAAGCTAAAGATCCTTCCACCCTACCTGTGTCTCACTCCTCCCAGATACCCCAGAATCTCATTTGCTGTGCATCAGCAAAGCATCATGGTCTTAGAGCTCCCCCTTTGGTGTTTTTTTCCCAGCATTTTTTTTCCTTCAATAGTCGCAAGTGGCCATTGGCCAATCTTTTGTTAGAACCTACCCTAACCTTCAAATGTCTGTGGCGTCTGGCCTCAGAATACCCTTGGGTAGGTCGGTGTTAATTGCCCATTAACACGCACACTGTCAGACATTATTGCTTGCTTGTCACACTCTGTTTCGTGTTTCTTGGTAGTGTCCAACATTCCTAACAGAAGCTGGAAGTGTTGTATGCTATTTGGTATTCAGATTTTATGCAGATTAGATGACCAGATTTTAAGATGGATGTACCTACTTTTCAAGGGCCTCTGTTCCTATTTTCAGTGTCGGAGGGTTGAGAGGTATGTGATGGAGTACTGCAGACAATTTCACTGTGGGCTTATTTTGCTTGCAGCTCCATTGCAAACTTCATGATAGATGAATCATTACCCACATTGTTTCCTGCAGGGATGGCCTTTGGTCTACTGGTGCCCTAGGCAAAAGGGCTCCACAGCACTCCCCACACCATCCAGTGCCCCCATCCTGGTCTTCCTACACCATCCAGATTACTGGAAAAGCATCTCTACTAGAGTGGCACCCTAGGCGGCTGCCTAGTTGGCCTATGCCGAAGGCCAGCTATGCGGCCAGGTACTGTGTGTGTGTGTGTGTGTGTGTGTGTGTGTGTGTGTGTGTGTGTGTGTGGGCGCATGTGTCTGAGGGTGCGCGCGTGTGTGGGTGTGTGCCTGTGTGTGTTGTGCGTGCGCCTGTGTTGTGCATATGTGTGTAGTGTGTGCGTGTTGTGTGTGTGTTTCCAGAAACAGAGGTCTACACATAAACCTGCTCCAGCTGAGGGCAGTCCTCCTTGCATTTTAGATCTGAAAGAGATTTGAGCTCCAAAACTTTCTGCTTAAGTCAGACAGTAAAGTGATAATGTGATACATGAACAAACAGGTCAGCTAGTGGGTTGGCAATTTCCTCAGGATGTCCTCCTATTCCTATGTTGCAGTCTTCATAACATGAGGGATTCCCCACCTAGGTGACCCGAATGTCCAACCAGTATACCAAAAGCTTAAGCTTCTGCTAGGTACTTGTGACTTTGCACATAAGATGTAGCCGACGTAGGCCATAAAAATGACGTCTGCATGTACCAACCTCAGAACTTCTCTGCTGCTGGTCCCAGTGCCAGCTTCTACCGTTTGTCTGATCGTTGAAGTTTTTTCTTCATTCAGATAAATGCCCTGTTGGGGAAGATTTATTTGTGCTTTTACTACTGCATGTTTGCTTGAGGCTAATGTCATCCAAGAAGGGCAAGCGTCGTGGAAGACAGATTCCACCCAAAGACAATCACGGTCAATGTCTTTTCTATCTTTTCTGCCTGGGGTCCGTTCACAAGTACAAGGCTTGTGCCATTTGTCAGGCATTCGTTCCCAAGACACTCTGCAGTCATCTTTTGGCCCTTAATATCTTCCCACAGAACCAGAGAGTGAAGCCATTAGCACTCACTATGGAAAGTGCCTTTAGTCAGTCGGGTGAGCCTCTGAAGAAGGTAAAAAAGTTAAGGCCTGAATATTTGGCTGTACCTCTGATCCCAGATGTCCCTCTCGAGGCCAGTGAAAGCCAGGAGGTCCGGGTGGTGCCTGGTCCTCCTCCCTCAGCGGGAACTAATTTAGAAGCTGCTAGGGAGATTTCGTTAAGCACGTCCACAGAGGGCCTTGCAGATGTCCGTTTTGGACAATAAGGGGAGAACCACAGCTTGCTCCTTTAGACTTACCTTGCAGTACCTCTCCTGGCTTAATGATTGAAGACTTGCCGATGTCGGTGCCTGAGCCTAGGCCTATGTTGGCCCAAACTTCCCAGCCTAGGGAAGATCCTCCACTTAACTCTTTACATCCAAGTGATGCCTCTAGGTGCATCTGCAATTAACTGCTGCTTATGCCTCTAGGCATCAAATATTGCTTGTTCATATTTGTATCAATAATTCCAAAACCATGCTATGTCCAAGATTTCAAAAGATTTCATCTTAAAGCGTACACAATGGCAACCCCAATTACATTAATGTTTGACCTCTGTCTAGTGCAGGCAAATAGATGTTTTTGTGATATTAATTTATATAGCTATAGTGTTCACATTTTTCTAAATGTGTCAACAACCAAGAAACACAGACAAAACTCCTTAGCTTCAAATGTACATTCTCAGCTAGATGAATAAAATGATGCAGAGAGTATGTGTGTAGCTTGAGTCGTTGCCACCATATTGTAAGTTGTTGAAAATGTTATAAATATAATAGTTACTGTCAATTATAAAATTCAGCTTAAGACCTAGAACCTAAAGAATACTACCACTATAAAAAAATTGCCATTTATAATTCTTTCAGAGCCACTATGGATGTTCTTCGTGTTTCACTGTTGCAGTCATCACCTGTGGGGTTACCCTGCTGTGGTAGCCCTCGTGCGGCCTGAATACCAGAGTCAGTGTTTTTCTAAGTTGGCTGCTGGTGCTTGTGGACTGACGTCAGGTCGTCAGTGCTATAAAGTAAGGCAGCTGATGCCATTGCATCCGTCTTTCTTGCCGTGGACCCCGTAGCAGAAGCAGTTCGCAAGTGTCGGTCAGTTGCTACCAGAGCTCGGATTACAGCTGAAGGTGTCTAAATCATAATACCCTGTTGGGGATCCTTTTTTCTTGCACTAACTGATGTCCGAAAAAGTTAACTTTCTCGCCTGTGGAAAGCAGATCCCACACCAAGACTTACATACTGCATCACCTGTTTAGGCCATGACCACAACATCCCCCGTTACTGGTTCTTGTGCCCTCTTTAACACGAGAACCATTCATCGTAGAGCTCTTATTATAGACAGGTGTATTCATCCTCTGTCTTCATAAATGGTGTCCGTCAGTCAACAATCAGTAGACATTCCGAAAAAATGTAGGGATAAAGATAGAGACAGATCACACAAGGCTAAGCCTTCCGACGACTCTACCGCTAAACAAGTAATCAGTTCTCCGGAATTCAGTGATGCACTTTAACAGCCCCTGATGCCCGATACAGTATCTACACAGGCTTCTACCCGAGACCCTTTCGGACTCCAGTATGCCACAGGAATCTTCTTTGTCTTTCGAGCTTTTGATTGTCTCTGCCTCAGTTGGGTCCAGAGCCGCACCACAGGCATCTGCTTCTGAGGATGCCTTTCACACTACCGATTTTAGACAAAAAACAACATCTTCTCATCCGAATACCATTTCTCTCAGACCGATGGATAATCTTAGGCCTTGAAGCCAGGCAGTTCCTAGAAAGTCTGCCTCTAGCCACCATCTTACTCCTGCTCCACCACCCCAAGCCCAAATGTTTAAGATGGCGAAGGATCTTATCTCCCTTATCAGGGACAGTCAGGCCACAACTTCTAAAAGTAAAAGACACCCTTCTCCTGAACTAAGGACAGAGCAGAATTCTGAGGAATCTAATTATTCAGATTTTGAAAAGGGACAACAACCTCTGACTGCTTATGAGGAATTCAGATGCAGATGAATCCATTCCTTCTGCCTCCCCACCAGAAGACCTTTCCTTTGGGAAACCCTTCAAACCCTCAGGGAACATTTCTCATGGGAATCTCAGGACTTCCCTCAGTCTAAGAAAAGGCTAACAGAGTTTCTAGACCTGCCCCAGCACAGACCCCTAGCCACCCCCCCCTTCATCCTAGAAGAGGTAATATTTAAATCAAGTCTCTACTCCACGGCTGGAAAAAGTTATTGCTACACAGCTTTTTTGCTATTTAAGAATGTGATTCCAAGTAAACTTGTTTAAAAATCTTTGCAAAAGAGTTTATTGATGAAAGCAGGTGTAATTCAAAATCACTTTCAAAATTACTTTGATAAAATAGACAGACTTCTTGCTTTTGTAAAAACTTCAGTAAGATTATTATAAAGTCTTGAGGCATGAATAAATATTCACACAAACCATTCGGTACTGGTGAATCGCACAACTTTATTTGAAGTCAACAGTTCCTTAGGGGCTGCTATCGCAATAAAATTTCAAAAGATGGTAAACACAAGGCCCCAAACTTCAAACGGCTGTTCAAATGTACCTTGTTCAAGCAAAGCCCTTCAATATCAATCAGTAACTTGATAACACTCTTTACGCTTCTGTAATTCTCCAGATACTTCCAATTTTATTGAATAAAAACCGCTGGCTGAAGAACATAGATCCAATTAAGTTGTCCCAATGCTCACTCGATAAGCGCTTTCGGTAAAACCTTCCTCAGATCGTGAATAATAGGGACTCCATTACTAATTATTAAATAAAAACTTTTAGCCAATGAGAAACTCCTGACACAGACAACACGTCCAGTGACATCAGCAGGCAAGACCAAAAAAGGTCTATAACACACACCTCTTTATTTACCCAATGGTAGGTCTTCTGGCCTTTAAAGTTGGTTTTAAAGGAATAACATTATTCCGCCCGATAGGGCGATCTACTCATAGATTTATAATCCATTTCGTCTCAAAAACTTCAGCTTGGCAAGCTAAGAACTTGGTTATATTCAACTGGACGTATAAGAGAATTTAAGTACCTTTTTATGCACTTTTTTTTTTAAAAAATACAGTATTTAAATTGATTTAAACTGTGTATGAAGGAGTGTTGAAGGAATTTTAACTGGTTATTCTGCTCTTCAGTAACTTGAACTAAAAGCTAGTGTTGGCTGAATTTTGTTATTTGCTAGTAATTACAGGTGTGAGGGTAGCCACATTCATTGATTTCCTGTCCTTGCATATTTAAACTGGTGCATGTGAAATAATTCCTGCTTTAAAACTTCAGCTTGGCAAGCTAAGAACTTGGTTATATTTAACTGGACGTATAAGAGAATTTAAGTACCTTTTTATTCACTTTTTTTAAAAAATACAGTATTTAAATTGATTTAAACTGTGTATGAAGGAGTGTTGAATTTTTAACTGGTTATTCTGCTCTTCAGTAACTTGAACTAAAAGCTAGTGTTGGCTGAATTTTGTTATTTGCTAGTAATTACAGGTGTGAGGGTAGCCACATTCATTGATTTCCTGTCCTTGCATATTTAAACTGGTGCATGTGAAATAATTCCTGCTTTAAAACTTCAGCTTGGCAAGCTAAGAACTTGGTTATATTCAACTGGACGTATAAGAGAATTTAAGTACCTTTTTATGCACTTTTTTTTAAAAAATACAGTATTTAAATTGATTTAAACTGTGTATGAAGGAGTGTTGAAGGAATTTTTAACTGGTTATTCTGCTCTTCAGTAACTTGAACTAAAAGCTAGTGTTGGCTGAATTTTGTTATTTGCTAGTAATTACAGGTGTGGGGGTAGCCACATTCATTGATTTCCTGTCCTTGCATATTTAAACTGGTGCATGTGAAATAATTCCTGCTTTAAAACTTCAGCTTGGCAAGCTAAGAACTTGGTTATATTCAACTGGTTATATAAGAGAATTTAAGTACCTTTTTATGCACTTTTTTTTTTTTAAATACAGTATTTAAATTGATTTAAACTGTGTATGAAGGAGTGTTGAAGGAATTTTTAACTGGTTATTCTGCTCTTCAGTAACTTGAACTAAAAGCTAGTGTTGGCTGAATTTTGTTATTTGCTAGTAATTACAGGTGTGGGGGTAGCCACATTCATTGATTTCCTGTCCTTGCATATTTAAACTGGTGCATGTGAAATAATTCCTGCTTTAAAACTTCAGCTTGGCAAGCTAAGAACTTGGTTATATTCAACTGGACGTATAAGAGAATTTAAGTACCTTTTATGCACTTTTTTTTTTAAAAATACAGTATTTAAATTGATTTAAACTGTGTATGAAGGAGTGTTGAAGGAATTTTTAACTGGTTATTCTGCTCTTCAGTAACTTGAACTAAAAGCTAGTGTTGGCTGAATTTTATTTGCTAGTAATTACAGGTGTGGGGGTAGCCACATTCATTGATTTCCTGTCCTTGCATATTTAAACTGGTGCATGTGAAATAATTCCTGCTTTAAAACTTCAGCTTGGCAAGCTAAGAACTTGGTTATATTCAACTGGGCGTATAAGAGAATTTAAGTACCTTTTTATGCACTTTTTTTTTAAAAAATACAGTATTTAAATTGATTTAAACTGTGTATGAAGGAGTGTTGAAGGAATTTTAACTGGTTATTCTGCTCTTCAGTAACTTGAACTAAAAGCTAGTGTTGGCTGAATTTTGCTAGTAATTACAGGTGTGGGGGTAGCCACATTCATTGATTTCCTGTCCTTGCATATTTAAACTGGTGCATGTGAAATAATTCCTGCTTTAAAACTTCAGCTTGGCAAGCTAAGAACTTGGTTATATTCAACTGGACGTATAAGAGAATTTAAGTACCTTTTTTGCACTTTTTTTAAAAAAAAATACAGTATTTAAATTGATTTAAACTGTGTATGAAGGAGTGTTGAAGGAATTTTTAACTGGTTATTCTGCTCTTCAGTAACTTGAACTAAAAGCTAGTGTTGGCTGAATTTTGTTATTTGCTAGTAATTACAAGTGTGGGGGTAGCCACATTCATTGATTTCCTGTCCTTGCATATTTAAACTGGTGCATGTGAAATAATTCCTGCTTTAAAACTTCAGCTTGGCAAGCTAAGAACTTGGTTATATTCAACTGGGCGTATAAGAGAATTTAAGTACCTTTTTGCACTGCACTTTTTAAAAAAATACAGTATTTAAATTGATTTAAACTGTGTATGAAGGAGTGTTAAAGGAATTTTTAACTGGTTATTCTGCTCTTCAGTAACTTGAACTAAAAGCTAGTGTTGGCTGAATTTTGTTATTTGCTAGTAATTACAGGTGTGGGTGTAGCCACATTCATTGATTCCCTGTCCTTGCATATTTAAACTGGTGCATGTGAAATAATTCCTGCTTTAAAACTTCAGCTTGGCAAGCTAAGAACTTGGTTATATTCAACTGGACGTATAAGAGAATTTAAGTACCTTTTATGCACTTTTTTTTAAAATACAGTATTTAAATTGATTTAAACTGTGTATGAAGGAGTGTTGAAGGAATTTTTAACTGGTTATTCTGCTCTTCAGTAACTTGAACTAAAAGCTAGTGTTGGCTGAATTTTGTTATTTGCTAGTAATTACAGGTGGGGGTAGCCACATTCATTGATTTCCTGTCCTTGCATATTTAAACTGGTGCATGTGAAATAATTCCTGCTTTAAAACTTCAGCTTGGCAAGCTAAGAACTTGGTTATATTCAACTGGACGTATAAGAGAATTTAAGTACCTTTTTATGCACTTTTAAAAAATACAGTATTTAAATTGATTTAAACTGTGTATGAAGGAGTGTTGAAGGAATTTTTAACTGGTTATTCTGCTCTTCAGTAACTTGAACTAAAAGCTAGTGTTGGCTGAATTTTGTTATTGCTAGTAATTACAGGTGTGGGGTAGCCACATTCATTGATTTCCTGTCCTTGCATATTTAAACTGGTGCATGTGAAATAATTCCTGCTTTAAAACTTCAACAGCTTGCAAGCTAAGAACTTGGTTATATTCAACTGGGCGATAAGAGAATTTAAGTACCTTTTTATGCTTTTTTTTAAAAAATACAGTATTTAAATTGATTTAAACTGTGTATGAAGGAGTGTTGAAGGAATTTTAACTGGTTATTCTGCTCTTCAGTAACTTGAACTAAAACCTAGTGTTGGCTGAATTTTGTTATTTGCTAGTAATTACAGGTGTGGGGTAGCCACATTCATTGATTTCCTGTCCTTGCATATTTAAACTGGTGCATGTGAAATAATTCCTGCTTTAAAACTTCAGCTTGGCAAGCTAAGAACTTGGTTATATTCAACTGGGCGTATAAGAGAATATAAGTACCTTTTTATGCACTATTTTTTTTAAAAAATACAGTATTTAAATTGATTTAAACTGTGTATGAAGGAGTGTTGAAGGAATTTTTAACTGGTTATTCTGCTCTTCAGTAACTTGAACTAAAAGCTAGTGTTGGCTGAATTTTGTTATTTGCTAGTAATTACAGGTGTGGGGTAGCCACATTCATTGATTTCCTGTCCTTGCATATTTAAACTGGTGCATGTGAAATAATTCCTGCTTTAAAACTTCAGCTTGGCAAGCTAAGAACTTGGTTATATTCAACTGGGCGTATAAGAGAATTTAAGTACCTTTTTATGCACTTTTTTTTTTAAAATACAGTATTTAAATTGATTTAAACTGTGTATGAAGGAGTGTTGAAGGAATTTTTAACTGGTTATTCTGCTCTTCAGTAACTTGAACTAAAAGCTAGTGTTGGCTGAATTTTGTTATTTGCTAGTAATTACAGGTGGGGTAGCCACACCATTGATTTCCTGTCCTTGCATATTTAAACTGGCCATGTGAAATAATTCCTGCTTTAAAACTTCAGCTTGGCAAGCTAAGAACTTGGTTATATTCAACTGGGCGTATAAGAGAATTTAAGTACCTTTTTATGCACTTTTTTTTTAAAAGAATACAGTATTTAAATTGATTTAAACTGTGTATGAAGGAGTGTTGAAGGAATTTTTAACTGGTTATTCTGCTCTTCAGTAACTTGAACTAAAAGCTAGTGTTGGCTGAATTTTGTTATTTGCTAGTAATTACAGGTGTGGGGGTAGCCACATTCATTGATTTCCTGTCCTTGCATATTTAAACTGGTGCATGTGAAATAATTCCTGCTTTTAAAACTTCAGCTTGGCAAGCTAAGAACTTGGTTATATTCAACTGGACGTATAAGAGAATTTAAGTACCTTTTTATGCACTTTTTTTAAAAATAAATTTGATTTTAAACTGTGTATGAAGGAGTGTTGAATTTTTAACTGGTTATTCTGCTCTTCAGTAACTTGAACTAAAAGCTAGTGTTGGCTGAATTTTGTTATTTAGTAATTACAGGTGTGGGGGTAGCCACATTCATTGATTTCCTGTCCTTGCATATTAAACTGGTGCATGTGAAATAATTCCTGCTTTAAAACTTCAGCTTGGCAAGCTAAGAACTTGGTTATATTCAACTGTGGGTATAAGTGAATTTAAGTACCTTTTTATGCACTTTTTATTTTAAAAATACAGTATTTAAATTGATTTAAACTGTGTATGAAGGAGTGTTGAAGGAATTTTTAACTGGTTATTCTGCTCTTCAGTAACTTGAACTAAAAGCTAGTGTTGGCTGAATTTTGTTATTTGCTAGTAATTACAGGTGTGGGGTAGCCACATTCATTGATTCCTGTCCTTGCATATTTAAACTGGTGCATGTGAAATAATTCCTGCTTTAAAACTTCAGCTTGGCAAGCTAAGAACTTGGTTATATTCAACTGGCCGTATAAGAGAATTTAAGTACCTTTTTATGCACTTTTTTTAAAAAATACAGTATTTAAATTGATTTAAACTGTGTATGAAGGAGTGTTGAAGGAATTTTTAACTGGTTATTCTGCTCTTCAGTAACTTGAACTAAAAGCTAGTGTTGGCTGAATTTTGTTATTTGCTAGTAATTACAGGTGTGGGGGTAGCCACATTCATTGATTTCCTGTCCTTGCATATTTAAACTGGTGCATGTGAAATAATTCCTGCTTTAAAACTTCAGCTTGGCAAGCTAAGAAGTAGATTATATTCAACTGGGCGATAAGAGAATTTAAGTACCTTTTATGCACTTTTTTTTAAAAATACAGTATTTAAATTGATTTAAACTGTGGAACTAAAAGCTAGTTGGCTGAATTTTTGTTTTTCCTAGTAAATTACAGGTGTGGGGTAGCCACATTCATTGCTGTGTATGAAGGAGTGTTGAAGGAATTTTAACTGGTTATTCTGCTCTTCAGTAACTTGAACTAAAAGCTAGTGTTGGCTGAATTTTTTTATTTGCTAGTAATTACAGGTGTGGGGTAGCCACATTCATTAAATTCCTGCTTTAAAACTTCAGCTTGGCAAGCTAATAACTGCTATATTCAACTGGACTTATAAGAGAATTTAAGTACCTTTTTCTGCACTTTTTGTTTTTTAAAAATATAGTATTTAAATTGATTTAAACTGTGTATGAAGGAGTGTTGAAGGAATTTTTAACTGGTTATTCTGCTCTTCAGTAACTTGAACTAAAAGCTAGTGTTGGCTGAATTTTGTTATTTAATTACATTATGTGGGGGTAGCCACATTCATTGATTTCCTGTCCTTGCATATTTAAACTGGTGCATGTGAAATAATTCCTGCTTTAAAACTTCAGCTTGGCAAGCTAAGAACTTGGTTATATTCAACTGGGCGATAAGAGAATTTAAGTACCTTTTATGCACTTTTTTTTAAAAATACAGTATTTAAATTGATTTAAACTGTGTATGAAGGAGTGTTGAAGAATTTTTAACTGGTTATTCTGCTCTTCAGTAACTTGAACTACCTAGTGTTGTTAATTTTTGTTATTTGCTAGTAATTACAGGTGTGGGGTAGCCACATTCATTGATTTCCTGTCCTTGCATATTTAAACTGGTGCATGTGAAATAATTCCTGCTTTAAAACTTCAGCTTGGCAAGCTAAGAACTTGGTTATATTCAACTGGGGCGTATAGAGAATTTAAGTACCTTTTATGCACTTTTTTAAAAAATACAGTATTTAAATTGATTTAAACTGTGTATGAAGGAGTGTTGAAGGAATTTTAACTAAAATTTTGTTATTTGCTAGTAATTACAGGTGTGGGGTAGCCGCATTCATTGATTTCCTGTCCTTGCATATTTAAACTGGTGCATGTGAAATAATTCCTGCTTAAAACTTCAGCTTGGCAAGCTAAGAACTTGGTTATATTCAACTGGCAAGCGTAAGAGAATTTAAGTACCTTTTTATGCACTTTTTTAAAATACAGTATTTAAATTGATTTAAACTGTGTATGAAGGAGTGTTGAAGATTTTTAACTGGTTATTCTGCTCTTCAGTAACTTGAACTAAAAAGCTAGTGTTGGCTGAATTTTGTTGTTGCTAGTAATTACAGATGTGGGGTAGCCACATTCATTGATTTCCTGTCCTTGCATATTTAAACTGGTGCATGTGAAATAATTCCTGCTTTTAAAACTTAGCTTGGCAAGCTAAGAACTTGGTTATATTCAACTGGCGGTATAGAGAATTTAAGTACCTTTTATGCACTTTTAAAAATACAGTATTTAAATTGATTTAAACTGTGTATGAAGGAGTGTTGAGGAATTTTTAACTGGTTATTCTGCTCTTCAGTAACTTGAACTAAAAGCTAGTGTTGGCTGAATTTTGTTATTTGCTAGTAATTACAGGTGTGGGGTAGCCACATTCATTGATTTCCTGTCCTTGCATATTTAAACTGGTGCATGTGAAAATAATCCTGCTTTAAAAATGCTTAAAACTTCAGCTTGGCAAGCTAAGAACTTGGTTATATTCAACTGCGTATAAGAGAATTTAAGTACCTTTTATGCACTTTTTTTAAAAAATACAGTATTTAAATTGATTTAAACTGTGTATGAAGGAGTGTTGAAGGAATTTTTAACTGGTTATTCTGCTCTTCAGTTATTCCCACCCACCGCCCTGTTTTTGTTTTGGTGTTAATCTTAGTGGCATTGAAACTGCCCGCCCCTCAGCCTGCCTCTGGGCCCATCTCATTTGCTCACTCAACTGAGTGCAGTGAGATCATATTCTGATTTCAGGCACTCCTACTGTGTACAAAGAGAGCATCTGTGAAATAGAAAAAAATTAAGCTTATTTCCTGCCTTCTTGTTAAGTGGTACAGACTATTTGTATCTTGGCCCCCAAGCCCTTCTGTGTTTGAGGAAGCCTTCTAGCTTGTTTTTTTTCTTGTAACTAGCCAGTTTTCTAGTTTCAGCACTCAAATCTGTTTCTTTGATCTCAGCACTTGTTCAGAAAAAAAAAAAAAAAAAAAAATTTCATCTGCTTTTACTGTGTTTTTTACTTTTGCATCATCTTAAAATACTCAATTGTATTTATTACTGCTTGGTGTAACTCATTCTAAGCCTTTGGTTTAAACACTTGGGCTTCGGACCAGTTAGTTGTTTTGCACTGAGAGGTTTGTGGTCTGCACTGTTGTGGCAGAACAGGTAGCTTACATCCTTCTAGGTTGAGAACTGCTGATTGAGGGCTCAGTGTCTGTTATTCTAAAAGTGTATTAATTCTGGTTTAAGCACTTGGGCTTTCAAGCCAGTTATTTTACATTAAGAGGGTTCGTGGTCTGCACTCTTGTGGGAGGAGAGGCTGGACTCTGCCCTTCTGAGCTGGGAATTTCTGGTTAAAGGCTTATAGTGCATGCATATCTGAACTGTTTCTTACTGAAGTTGGTGCCTTGTTTGCTGTGGCATAGACTGGATTCGGGCCTGCTGGATCTAGCTTTTTGTTTGTAACTTGAGCACTAATCCAGACATTCTCTAAAGTATTCAATGGTATTTATTACTGCTTGGTTGTAACTTGATTAAAGTGTAGCTATCATTCAAGTCTTTTGGATTAAGCACTTGGGCTTCAGACCAGTTGTTTTACATTAGGAAGGTTTGTGGCAAGCACTGTGGTGGCAGGTACAGGTAGCTTTCATCCTTCTAAGTTGGGAACTGCTGATTGAGAGCCCAGTGTCCAAGTGTATTAGTTCTGGTTTAGGCACTTGGGCTTCAGGCCAGTTATTTTACATTAGGAAGGTTCGTGGTCTGCACTCTTGTGGGAGAAGAGCTTGACTCTGCCCTTCTGAGCTGGGAATTTTCTGGTTAAAGGTTTATAGTGCCTGAATATTTGAACTGTATCTTACTGAAATTGGTTCACCTTGTTTGCTCTAGCATAGACTAGATCCAGGCCTACTGAATCTAGCTTTGTTTATATACTTGTTGTTTGTTTGCTTGTTATTTCCTGGAAGCTAATTCACCTAATACGCAACTTCTCAGCTTCTGTGGATCACTAGTGATATCTGCATTGCTTACTGTACTTATTTCCTTGTTTCACTTGAAAGAAAGTTACTGTTTGTCGTTTTGCATTTAGTTACTTGTATCACATTGCACTCAAGTTACCTGGCACTTGCTCACTAAAGCAATTATATAAGTCAGCACTAAAAATTAAAAGCACTACACCCTCACTCCCCACTGGCCCTTGTTTTCAATTAAGGATTTCCCAATATTATTCTAGCATGTCCAAAGGTCAGTTGTCAATCTCCTCTCCGTCCAGCTGGTGAATCTGGGAATCTTGAGGCAATGTTATAACTGCCTCATGTACACAGACAACCCTTCCTCCTCCCACATAACACAAATATACTTGAGAGATGCAGCTATTTAGCCAAACTGGAGGCTGAGCTCTCTCAACTCAGGACTGGCAAGACCAGACAGGAGGAGAAGGCAACTACACACACCACAAAACCAGCCTCACATAATGCTACCACTCCACTGAATCAAACACATAAACACACAAAGACATACGGGAGGCTCTGAGTAAAAAATTTACCTAAACAGCAGAGGCCTCCAAAGCAGACACCCAAACAACTGCTACCTCAAGACACCCCACAAGCAACACATAAACCACAAAAGCAGTGTGCAAAGCAGTCACAGCCCTTAGCCAAATACAACACCAAACATACTTGTCATAGGTGACTCCATAGTCAGACACACTGACCCACTCACCAGGCTGAACAAGGAGAGGGTCACAGTAAGCTGCCTATCGGGCGCTAGAATCCGCCACATAACACAAGCACTCGGGTCACTCCACAGCAAGTACAAATATGACACAGTCATTGTCCATGCTGGTGTGTGACCTGAAGGCGATACCTCCCTGGACTGCATGAAAAGAGACCTAGAGGAGCTCTGATTATGTAGCCCAGGCAGGTATGACCCTAACCCTGAGCAGTATCCTTCCTTCACCAAGAATGATGCCACAATATAGAGACAAGATGATCAGCTTTAACAATTGGCTTAATGTCTGGTGTCATTCAAAGGGGATCCAGTGTCTGTCTGCCTGGGATGACATGCTTGACAAGCCACGCTGCCCAAGGGACGCTTGCACCTGTCACCTGGGATTCGGATATTGGCTAAGGCTCTTGCCACCCCATAGTGCCTTTTAGGCAAGGCTCAAATTCTAAACCTACCACCCTAGAAAACAAAAAAGAAATTGAGGGTAATGCTGCTCAATGCCAGAAGTCTAAATCTCAAAATGCACGAGGCCCTTCTCAGTATGGAGAACATCGATGTCTGTGCTGTAACTGAAACCTGGTTCAAGGCTCCTGAGAGCACCCCGCACTATTAGGTTTTACCTCATATCATGCTCCGCCCCAAAACCCGACCACTCCACAAAAGGAGGGTGTATCCATATTCATAAAGGATACTCACACCTCCAGGTTGGTGGCAACGCATGAAGCTGGAAACCATCCAGGTGCAACTAACAAATAGGCAAAACTGCTCTACAAATTGTAGCATGCTACAGGCCACCCTCTCAAACTCAGGAACCCCACACAGCCTTCCTGTAGACACTCGAGGGTATTAATGTACCCTCCAACACCATCATATTGGGTGACTTCAACTACCCGAATATGGACTGGGAACATTACTCAAGCCCTAACTTTCTAGCCCAACGGTTCCTGGAGTTCATAAATTCAAATGGCATGGAACAGCTAGTCACTGTTCCTACTAGAGGAGAAAATATACTAGATCTCATTGTCACAAACATGGGGACAAAATGCTCCACACCGAAGTATATCCCTCATTGGTGAGATCTGATCATAAACTAATCTCACTGGAAATCCACATCCGCCCCACCCCAAACAAAAGACCATAGTGAAGAACTTCTAAAGCAAACTTCACACTACTCAAGACTGGTGTGGTATCCTTCAAGGCCCCTGAGTCAGAGGAAACCACAACCCAAGCTGCAGAAGCCCTTACAAATGCCTTCTATGAACACCTCCAGGACTGCATGGATCAGGCAATCCCAAATAAAACCAAGACTCTTTCCACAAAGGGCAAACGTCCAGTCTGGTGGACCCCAGCCATTAACAAACTTTACAATAAGAGGAGAAAGCTATTACATGATAGAACAAAATCCATAAAAGGAAGAAGTCACCCTGATCACCCCTTATTAGTAAAAAAATACAGGCACTCATAAAATCAACTAAGCCCAATTTTCAGAGAAAAATTACCATGGATTCAAAGGACAAGGCCTTTTCAAAGGCCTTTTTCAGCTATGTTAGGAACCTGGGTGGAAACTCACAGATATGCTCAGAATTAGTCCAAAATGATACAAAAATCACTGAACCCACAGACATTGCCAACATACTGGCAGACAGGTTCAGTGCAAACTTCACCCTCTCCCCTAAAGGAGAGATAACTATCCCAGCCGAGTGTAGCCTCCCGGACATCTCAAATGCGAGGTGAAAGCTGCTCTCTCTAAAGCTAAAAACACAGCATCAATGGGACCGGATGGTGTCCCCGGCTGTGTCTACACGAGCTAAATGAGGAATTAAACCCGCATATAAGGCAGCTGTTTAATCTCAGCCTTACCACAGGACCAAGGAGGGGCGTCGTGCCCAAAGGTGGCGTCACGGCAACTGTGGTCCCACTCACAAAGGTGGCCACGGACCCTGGTAATTACCACCCCATAAGCTTAACAAGTCTAGTCTGCAAAGCTATGGAGAGGATCATAATGGAGCTCATAAACAAAGATATAGGGACTTGCAGACATTGGACCCGACCCAGTTTGGCTTTGTCAAGGGAAGATCATGCCTTTTGAACTTGGGGTGACTTCTTGAAATAGTCACCAAGGCCATTGATGAGGGAAAGGCAGTCCATACAGCCTACCTTGACCTTGCAAGCCACACACAATACTCCTATTCGGTATTGTAGAAAAACTTACCAGCTTAAATGTAAACCCATATGTCACAAGATGGGTTGCAAACTGGCTTAAGGACAGAACCCACAGGGTTAGAGTTGCTGGCGCTGTGTCAGACTCCAAGCCGTCACAAGTGGTGTCCCACAGGCTCGGTCCTTCTATTGTTTGGCATCTACTTCTCAGAAGTACAGGCCAACATGGGAGGACTTTGTTGACAAAGTTTGCAGATGACTGCAAAAAGGGCGCCATAGTGGAAAGTGCATCGGACACGGATATCCTTCAGAAGGGACTCACGGAAACAGATAGCTGGTGCCAGAGCCATGGCCTGAAGTTAAACGCCAAAAATGTATAGTCATACCCTTCGGGAAAAAACAAGGTAACCCCAAGCTACCATATAGGTGGCAATCCACTAAGCACAGAAGAGGTTATCAGGGACCTGGGGACCCAGGTTGACAGTGGCCTTTCTTTGACACTCACATTGCTAAAGTGGTTAGAAAGACCTTCTACATTGCCCACCTGATCATGAAGGGATCACATCCAGATCTAGCATTGGTCCCCTGTACTCTTCACTTATCAGACCAATGATCGGAGTACAATGCCCCATTCGGGATGTATCTCACCCGACATCTGCAGCAATTGGAGAGACCCCAAAAGTTCCTCACCAAAGGATAAAGGGACTCCAAAATCTGTCATATGCTGCCAGATTGAAGAAACTCCAGCTCTATTCAGTCGCATACCGTCTGCTCAGAGGTGACATGTGCCTGACATACAAGGCCATGTCCAACCCGGAATTAATGGACATGCTCCACCTCAAAAATCCAAATCCACCAAAACCACTAGAGCAAGCGACTTAAACCTTAGCACGGATATAAATAGGACGTGCTGGAGGGATAGATTTATCACTCAGAGACTCTCTATGCTGTGGAATAAAATCCCGGTCCATGTGAGGCAGAGCACCTCGCTGACTCTGTTCAATAGAAATCTAGACCTGTGGATGGGAGATCGTAGGTTTACCCCGGGAATCATCTCTGGGTCACTGCTGGACAGAGGCACAACAAACTAATGGGCACAGTATTTTTTCATATAAGGGTGGAAGCCACAATAATTTGGGCTAGGCTTATAAATGCCTTAGGGCAGATAGCCTAGTATAAACCTATGAACCTATGAACCTATGAACTTAATTCCATTTTATTATTTAAATCACCTCTTTTATTTCCTACATACACCTTTTCAATAACCTTAAACATAAAGCTATGTTTAGGAAATTTGGAAATGTGCACTGCTAAGGCATTATGTGCATCTCCTCTTCGTATGTCGCTCAAATGCCGAAGTAATCTCTTTTTAAACATTTGGTTAGTCTTGCCAACATAGAAGGATGTGCAGTCTTTGCACGTTGCCAAGTAAATCACATTTTGGGAAATGCATGTGGCTTTACAGCTAAAGATAAAATCTTTATTCATACTTGGATGTTTAAAGGTATTACTAGTATCAATGTATTCACATGCAGAGCAATTCCCACACTGAAAAGTGCCTTTATGTCCCATTATTTTTGGTTTAGAAAATCCATCTTTCATACACAGAAGCCTCTTGATGTTCTTCTTATTTTGCTTGCCGCTACTTAAATAGTGAGTTATACGTTTGTTTGTGTATTGTATCTTAGAAGAGGTGGATGATGTTTTCCATTAATCCAGCTTAGCCCTTGACCCCTTCCCTCCTGCTCCCAGTAAACCTTACAGGTATTAGAGTACCGGATTCTCACAAGTACCTGTACAGAAATCCTGCTGCAGACCCGGAGGTCATTACACAGGGACCTAAAGGAGCTAGGGCTAGTTCTGCAAAGAATCCTACTACTCCTGACAAGAATGCCAGAGCTCTAGACAGATGGGGTAAAAAAGTTTACACCTCTGCAACCTTGGTTATCAGAGCACTCAACAGTCTGTTCCATATGTTAAAATATCAGCAACATACTTTGGAACTATTAAAGCAGAAGACTTCTACCTTTCCTGACTGTGCCAATTCTAAAGAGTTAGCAGATTTACTGCACTCTACTTGTCAAGAGGACAAACACTCATTACATTGTAGATATGACACACTAGAAGCCTCAAGCAGGGAAGCAGTGTCTGGATCTGTCATTAGGAGGCATGCATGGTTGAATGAACAACCTCTCCTTGATCATGTCCAGTCTAAATTAATTGATGCACCCTTGGATAAGGACCGCTTGTTTGGAGAAAAATCAGAAGAGGTGCATAAAAGGATGGAAAACCAAGCAAAATCAATGCAAACAGTAAAAGATTTCTTTCAGGTTCAACCTCCTAGATTCAGCAGGAATTTTCCCTCTAAGCACTGTCCCTTTCCTGTACCTAGCAGACAAGGGCAAGGTAAGCCCCGCAGGGACAGACCTCCCAGGCCACTGTCCCAGGGACAGCACAAAAGCAAACAGTGGACCACTTCTGCCTCAAAGGCAGGGAGTTCTAAGCCATCCCTCTATGGCAAGAGCCATCAATAACTCCCACTCCCCTCTCTGCCCTCTTTTCACCCACCAAAACTAGAAGGAAGGCTCTCCCTCTGCAAAGAAAATTGGCTGCCTGTAACAAAGGACAAATGGGTCTTATGGATCATTTTTCAGGGATACAAATTCACTTGCAATGAACTCCCAATTCCCAGAGGGTACTCAGACTTGCCGCCAAATCAGTGGGTAGAGGCATTAAAACAAGTCCAAACTGTCATTTCCCAGGGTGCAGCAGAACCTTTTCCCACAGATCAAACAGGCAAAGGCTTTTATTCCAGGCTATTCATTGTTCCCAGAAAGGAGGGAGGGCACTTGGCACCCCATCATGGATCTATCCATTCTGAACACCTCCCTGGGGGTCCCCAAATTCAAAATGCTAACTTTGCAGCAGCTGCTGCCTGTGCTGACAAAAAATGCCTGGTTAGTGACTCTAAACCTAAAAGATGCCTACCTCCACATCCCCATAAGGGACTCCTGCAGGAAATGCCTGCGCTTCAGAGCAGATTCACAACTCTCTCAGTTCTATGCTCTTACCTTTGGCTTATCTACTGCTCCCAGGGTATTCAAATGCTTAGCCCCAGCCATAGCATTTTGCAGACAGAGAAATATACAGATTTACCTTTATCTGGACGACTGCCTCATTCAGGCAGAGTGCAAAGAAAAGCTGCTGCAGGACCTCTTCTTTGTCAAAACCCTCCAAACTTCCTTAGGGTTCACCATCAATGAGAAGAAATCAAAGCAAACACCCTCCAGGAGGACCATTTTCTTGGGAGCACTGCTGGACACAGCATCCCAAATGGCCTTCCTATCCCCAAAAAAGCAGAGCTTCCTGCCTCTCCACTTTACCCAGCTGGCATCCAAAGGTCGCCTCACGGTGAGGAAGTTCCTGCAAGCCTGGGGTACATGGCATCTTGCATCCTTCTAATTCCTCTGGCCAGGCTTCACATGAGAAAGCTTCAGTGGTATCTAAAGAACCTTTGGTGTCAACACTTATAGCCTCTAGAGACCTCTCTCCCTCTGATCCCCTGTATAAGGGCCGATTTTCTCTGGTGGGTAGGGGCCTGTGCCAAGAACAAGGTCTTCCCTTCATCCTCTGCCCTACCGGGAAGACCATCACCACTGACGCCTCGGATATTGCTTGGGGCGCTCATCTAGCAGGCAGGTGTACACAAGGTCTTTGGGATGCCCAGCACCTTCCCTTACATATCAACTAGAAGGAATTGATGGCAGCACAAAGGGCTCTGACATCCTTCCAACCCCATGTCAGGCCAGGGGTCCTCCTTATCAGAACAGACAACACCACAGTAATGTGGTACATCAACAAACAGGGAGGGACCCAGTCTTATCCTCTGTGCAGGCTAGCCATGAACCTCTGGCTGACTGTTTCCTCCATGGGATTACACCTAATAGCCCAATACCTACCTGGGATCAGCAACACCCTGGCAGACCACTTAAGCAGAAACTTACTGGACCCCCACAAATGGCAGCTCCACAGAAAGATCATTTTGCAAGTCACTCAGGAGTGAGGAAATCCGATGGTGGGTCTCTCTGCTTCACACCTCAAACACCAGCTAAAGAAATTCTGTACCAGGGAGTATCACCACCTAGCATGGAAGGTGGATGCCTTGACATTCCCCTGGAACTCCCTCTTTATGTATTCATTCCCTCATCTGCCTCATCCCCAAGGTACTGATCAAGATAAGGGAGGAGAGACCAAAGGCCGTCCTCATTGCTTCAGATTGGCCCAGACAGCATTGGTACCCCTTGCTGCGCAGTCTGACATCACAGCCTCCTAGGCAGCTTCCCCTGATCTCGGATCTCTTGACTCAAGTGGGGGGCGGGGAATGCTGCACCTAGACTTGCAGATTCTCAAACTGTCAGCATGGCTAATACTCTAAGGGCAAGTAAGGGGCACCTGTTAAGAAAACAGGTCTTAGACATTATCACAGAGGCCAGAAGGCCCAGCACCAGAAAATCTTATGCAGGGAAATGGAAAATATTCTGCTTCTGGAGCCATTTCAGAGGGGCAAGTTCCTCGCAACCTTCTTTCCCTCTTATCCTGGTCTATCTAGAGGAGTTACTCAATAGTGGCCTCTCCGTCTCTTCTATTAAAATCCATGCCTCAGCCATTTCAGCTCATTTCGATACAGACCAGCCTCTGTTCACACATCTTTTGATTAAACAATTCCTCAGAGGGGCTTCTAATATCAGACCTCCCAGAAGACCACCCATGCCAGCCTGGGAGCTGAATTATGTTTTGGAAAAACTAACCTTACCACCCTTCGAACTGCTTTCCTACAAGCTATCACTTCAGCCAGAAGGGTTTCAGAACTTCAGGCATTGATGCCCATTGAGCCCCTCATCATTTTCCATGCAGACAGGGTCTCCCTGAGGACTAACCCCTCCTTTATGCCCAAGGTGGTATTTAATGTGACCCTCAACCAGGCCATTCATCTACCCACCTTCTTCCCTAACCCTCAAAACAAGGGGGAAAGAATTCTGCACTCACTAGATGTTCACAGACAGCTCAGATACTACCTGGACCGTACTAAACCTTTCAGGAAAACGGACCAACCTCTTGTCAGCTTTGCCCCAGGGGCAGAGGGGAACCAAGCAAACCATTTCCAAATGGATATCACAGTGTATCCATTTCTGCTACAGATTACATGGGAAACCACCCCCTAAGTCTTTTTGTACCCATTCCACTAGGGCAGCCTCCACTTCCACAGCATTCCTCAGAGGAATTCCCACCAGGGACATCTTGGAAGCTGCCACCTGGACCTCAGTCCATACCTTTTCAAAGCATTACCACCTTCCTCTTTTCTCTAAGGCTAGGGCAGGATTTGCCTCTACAGTTCTGCAGGGCTTGCTTACCCATGCCTAGGTCTCTAATTAATCCTTCCGCCCCTCTCCTCAGCTTTGGGAATCCTCCCACAGATGATGACTGCAACAGTGAAATACGAAGAACATAGTACAGGTGTGTACATTTATCATAAATGTAGATGTTTGAGTGTATTCACTGTTGCAGCCCAGCTTTTCCCTCCCTCCTCCTCCCCCCTTATATCTTCTTTCCTTAGGGAGACATAAGCTTCTTAGGGTGTTTTTTAACCACCAGGACCACTTTGCCATATTTCCTTGGGCTTCTGACTAGTTAGGGCAAGAAAAACTGATGTAATGGCATCAGCTGCCTTGCTTTATAGCACTGATGACCTGATGTCAGTCCACAAGCGACAGCAGCTGATGCAGAAAAACATTGACTCTCGTATTCAGGCCGGCTGAGGGCTATCACAGCAGGGGTAACCCACAGGTGATGACTGCAACAGTGAATACACTCGAACATCTACATTTATGGTAAGTGTACACAGCTGTACTTTCCAGAGATATGAACATTTGTTTGACATTTGATTCTGACAAAAGGCTTGGGTTACGCCCATTGGAAGTTACAGTGCAAACTTGCTGAACTCCATTGAAGTGAATGAGTTAAGAAGAAACAAAACAGAGACATGTTGCTGCTACACAGGATCCTTCACCAGATTGGCAAGCCTTCTCACGGGGAATCGTGAATGCCTTTTTGGGATTCAAGCCTTCTTCTGTTCAGCCACCTGCTCCTGTAGCACTTCCACCCCCTTTACATGGGAGTGCTACTGTTGAACAAGAGGCCTCTGAAGATGATTCATCTTCAGATGAGTCCCCTGGCCTACTCTACACAGATTGACCCCCCCCCCCGGGTTACTCTTCTCCTGAGGTTGACTACAATGGTGGGGACTCCCCTGAGGAGATTTCCTTTGGTGAGACACTCTCTAAGATGAGGGATTTTTCAAGTGGGAAAGCACTCATGTTTAAGAAGTACAAAAGAGGTACTATGATCTCTTGCAGATGGACTCCTCCTGCTGCTATCCCACCTGTGTTACCAGCCTTTCAGGATGCCTTTCTTTCAGCATCCAAAATTCATGACTCTTAACCACCTGCTCCCAAAAGGCCAGACAGGCTTTATAAAAGTCCCTGAAGACAGTAATTTTCTGTTCAGATACCCTCCTGCAGACCCAGCCTTTATTTCAGTCTCTGCAGGTAAAGCTTCTAGATTGTTGCCTTCTTCTACCCTTTTTTCCTCTGGTAAGGGCAGTAAACTAATGATGATGCTTGGGAAACAGGTCTACATCTCTTTTACTCTGGCTTTTAGGGCCATAAATTATCACACACACATGTCTAAGTATGTACTAGCCCTAATTTCTCAGGCTTCTAAAATTGCTGACAGATCTTCCAGATTCTGCAACCAAGTCACAACTTTTCCCTGCTGACACTTTTTTCTCAAGTTACCAGACACTCCATTAAATGCAGTTATGATGCAGCAGAGGTCTCTGCAAGATCAGCAGCATCTGGATCTGTCATCAGGAGGTATTCCTGGCTGATACTGCAGCCTTTGCCTGAGGATTTCAAGGTAAAAATAATGGCTGCACCCCTGGAAAATTCCTCCCTTTTTTGGTGCAAATGCTGCTGCCATCCTCAAAACCCTCCAAGAAAAAAGGGAAAAAATTGCAGGAACTGAAACGTATCATAGTCTCTCCAATTCCAAAACATCACAGAAATTACCCTTCCCAGCTAAGTTTATAAGGAAAAAGACCCAAGTTGCTTCTCAACCTCACAAAATGGGCACACGCAGGCTGACTCCACCTAGGTCTCAGCCATCTTTTGTACAAAAGATCCCCTTTCCAGACAAGCCAGGTAATCTGTAACTACCTGGCCACACTAACAAAAAGTCCTGTTTCCCAGCACCTTTCTCATTCCCTTTTAACCTGGACAAGCATTACCACAGACATATGGGTCTTGTTCATATTCCAAAATTCATGATTTGGAGATCCATACCTCCCTTCATGGGCATCCCACAACCCCCAAGGAACCAGGTACATCTCTTTCCACAGGTGATTCAAGACTTGATCTCACAGAGGACCATACATGAAGTTCCCTCAGTGGAAAGAGGAAAAGGCTTCTAGTCCAGGATGTTCTTAGTCCCCAGGAAAGATGGTCCTTGGAGACCAATTTTAGACTTCTCCCAACTCAGTCTGTTCCTACAAGTTCCCACCTTCAGGATGCTCACACTACAAATTGTTTCCTCTCTTGCTCCCTCAGGCTTTCTTGGTTTCCCTAGACATCAAGGATCCACACCTTCATATTCCCATTCACTTTCTATTCAGGAAGTTCTTATGTTTTTTTCTTGTGCTTCTTCTCATTTTCAGTTTTGTGCTTTGCCCTTTGGACACTCTACGGCTCTAAGAGTATTCACCAAGTGTTTGGCTCTGCTCCTATCATTGCCTTCTGCAGACTACAGGAATTTCTTGTCTACCCTTATCTGGATGCCCTGCTTATTGAAGCAAAACATCCAGACACTCTTGTACCCAAACCTTCAAACCACCATCTAATTGCTCCTAAGCCTAGGATTCACTATCAACTACAAGTCTTCACTAACCCCTTCTCAGGATCAGGTTTTCCTAGGCTGCAGGTTAAGGACAGACCTTATGATGGCCTTTCTGCCTTTGGAAAAAATGCAGTCTCCACTGACTTTCTTCCAGCAGTTGCTTCTTTTCACCTCCGTGACAGCTAGAGAGTTTCTTAGGATACTAGGGTTCATGGATTCTGTTATACCATTGCTGCCCCTAGCTAGACTTCACATGCGAAAGTTCCAGTGGTACCTGAAAACACACTGGTCTCAGCATGCTCATCCTCTGGAGTTTGTCTTTCCACTTTACCATGCTGAAGAAAGAGTTGTTTAGATGAACTTGACAAATATCTCAGAATCCAGGACTTTCCCTTTAGCCAGCACACCCTGTTCAGGAGCTGTTTACAGATGCCTCAGACCTGGCATGGGGAGCAACTTTGGGGAACCTAAAGGCCCAAGGCCTGTGGTCTACTTTGATAAGAAAACAACACATCAGCATCAAAGAGATGAGGTCTCTGATTTTTGCCCTTCAAGCTTTCCATTCATCTCATCAACCAGGTCCCCTTGAAACTGTTGACAGACGTTTCCACAGTTCTTTGGTATGTGAGCAAACAAGGGGAGACAAAGTCTTACCTACTCTGCAGGATAGCACTCCAAACTTGGGAGATTGCCCATTTGGCATGTACCTCACTAAACACCTACAGCACCTGCAGAGGCTGGAAAAGTACCTCACAAAGAGGATCCTAGGCCTTAAACATTTGTCCTATATGGACAGACTAAAAAAACTCCAACTATTCTGTTTCATATCGCCTACTTAGAGGCGATCTCTGCTTGACTTACAAAGCCATGTCTGATCCAGCTCTGTTAGAAATACTACATCTGAAGAAATTCCAATCCCTCTGCACCACACTCTCCAGAGTTACCACAATCAACAGAACATGCTGGAGGGACAAGTTCATAACCCAGAGACTGCCCATGCTATGGAATAGACTTCCCATACAAGTCAAGCAGAGCATCTCACTGGCCTTCTTCAAGAGAAATCTTGATGAGTGGATGGGAAATAGAACATTCACCGCAGGGATTACTCCAGTGACTTTACTTGACAGAGGCACTGGGAACTTGGGTCGGGTGGCACAATGCCAGGGTAATCCTATGGACTAAACTTGGAAAGGCTCCAGGGCCATTAGCCTAGTACACACCTGTGAACAAGCAAAGGTCACATTGACAGTGGTTTACATTCCCTCAGCTCAAAATGTTCTAGCAGACACACTGATTAGGTCCATGACACAAGCCCACGAACAGATGATCCACAGGGATGTATTTCTGGACATTCTCCACTGGTGGGGTACATCTTAGAGAGGTTGTTTTGCCTCCCCTCTAAACAAATGACTTCCAAAATTTTGTGCCAGAGTCCCGCACTCTCTGGTATGGAAGGTGGATGCCGTATCTTTCTCATGGAAGGGGGATGTTTCTTGCCACACACCCCCCTTCCCACTTATTCAGAAAATCCTGCTAAAGACTCAGCAAGACAACCCAAAAATCTTGCTGGTGACCCCCTTTTGGCTAAGACAGCATTGCTTCCTTCTTTTGCAGTTAGCCAAGGGCAGTCATCACAAGTTACCTCACAGGATGGATCTTCTCACACAAGACAAGGGATTTCTTATTCACCCACATTTAGCAACACTGAATCTGACACTGTAGGTGATGAGCTTCTGATTCCTTTCAGATATTTTTTATCTGAGGACATGCTTCTTGTCCTGCAGGAAGCCGGGAAACCCAATACCAGGAGATCCTGTTTGTCCAAATGGAAGATATTCTCCATCTGGTGTCGCAACAAATGACTAGATCCATTTTCAGTGGAAATTCCCCTACTCCTGTCTTATTTGTCTGAGCTGCTCAAGGCTGGATTGGCTTAGTCTTCAGTTAAAGACCACTTATCAGCCATTTGTATTTGTCTGGCTTTATCTCCTCTAACTTCTAGGCTATAAGTTAAGCTTTTCATAAAAGGCGTCCTGCACATCAGCCCTCCCAGGAAACCTTTTCCTCCTCGGTGGGATTTGAATTTTGTTCTGCAAAAACTGACAAAGACATCCTTTGAATCTGCAGCTTCTGCGTCCTTAAAATTTTGCACATGGAAAACTGCTTTACTAGTGACCACCACATGTTCTTAGTGTTTCACTGTTGCAGTCATCACACTTGGGTTATCTTCCTGCAGGTAGCCCTCAGTTGGCCCGAATACCAGAGACTTAGTATTTCTGCATTGGATGCTGTCGCTCCAGGACTAACATCAGGTAGTCAGGGGTATAAAAACAGGCAGCCGATGCCATTACATCAGTCTTTCTTGCCGAGGAGCCCGAAGCAGAAGCAGTTCGCAAGTGCCGGTTGGCCGCAACCAGCCGCTACCTGAATTTTCATGTAAAATTTAATAATTCTGAAGTCTTCTAAAGCCAAGTACCCCGTCAGGGATCCTTTTTTCTTGCTCTAACCGATGTCAGAAAAATTTGTCTTGCCTGTGGAAAGAAAATACCTCACAGATTTTTATTCTTACTGCGTCACCTATTTAGGCCCAGACCACGACGTACCTAGTTATTGGTTTTGTGCCTTGCTTAACACCCGAACCATTCATCGTCGAGCTCTCTTTGTCACTAAATTCTTTCGCTCTCGATCTCCGTATTCTGAAGTGGCTTCGGTAAGCCATCCTACTACCGATATTACGAAAAAACATAAGAATAAAGACAGACAGTCCGCATAGGTCCAAAGCTGCTGACGACGCTTCCGTTAAGCTAGTCGCCAGTCCTGCAGAACTCAGTGAGGCACTTTCACAGCCCCTGATGCGCACTTCAATTCGCAGGCCTCTACCAAGACCCATTCAGTATGCCGTGAGACTCTTCTAGGACTATGGAACCTGCGGATGTCTCTACCTTGGATGGGTCCGGAGCTGCTGTGCAGGCACCGGCTTCTGAAGTGGCTTCGGTAAGCCATCCTACTACCGATATTACGAAAAAACATAAGAATAAAGACAGACAGTCCGCATAGGTCCAAAGCTGCTGACGACGCTTCCGTTAAGCTAGTCGCCAGTCCTGCAGAACTCAGTGAGGCACTTTCACAGCCCCTGATGCGCACTTCAATTCGCAGGCCTCTACCAAGACCCATTCAGTATGCCGTGAGACTCTTCTAGGACTATGGAACCTGCGTCTGTCTCTACCTTGGATGGGTCCGGAGCTGCTGTGCAGGCACCGGCTTCTGAGGCAATTCTTAGCTCAACTGATGTTCGACTCAAACTGACAGCTTTTTTAACCAGACATACAGAGTTTCTTAGGCCCAGAGTACACAGTACACCTAGAAAACCGACTACCAAAGTGCATGCACCTGCTCCCATGCCACAGAAATAAATGCTTAGAATGGCAGAAGACCTTATTACGCTGATTAGGGGAAGTCAGCCTTCCCCTGCTAAGAGAAAGAGACCAGTCACCTACAGAGCTTCTACAGACCAGGAGTCTGATGACTGAGATTTCTGATTATGAAGACATGCCCTTATCTGCTTATGAGGATTCAGATGCAGAGGAATCCATTCCCTCTGCCTCCCCTCCAGAGGATTTTTCTTTTGGTGAAACCTTACATACCTTAAGAGAGCATTTCCACTGGGAATGCCAAGACTCTCCTCAGTCCAAAAAGAGACTCTGAGAATTCCTAGAGTTGCCTCACCACAGGCCTTTAGCAATGCCCCCTGTCCTGGATGATGATGATGTTTTTATGGAATCCAGTCTTACTCCTGACACCTTACCTCCTGCCCCTAGGAAACCAGACAGGTACTACAGAGTACCTGACACTCACAAATTGAATCCTACTGCTGACCCAGAAATCATTTCCCAGGGGCCTGGAGGTTTCAAGGGCACTGCAGCCAAGAATCCCACCCCTTCAGACAGGGATTCCAGAGCTTTGGACAGATGGGGTAAGAAGGTGTATACCTCTGCAACTCTTGCTATTAGGACATTGAACTGTCAGTTTCACTGCTGAAGTACCAGCAGCATATTATGGAACTTATTAAACAAAAAGTGGCAACCTTTACAGACTGTGCAGAAAATAAAGAATTGCAGGAGCTTATGCACTCTGCAAGCCAAGTCAGTAAGCATAGTTTGCAGTGTGGCTTTGACGCCCTAGAAGCATCTTGCTGGGCAACAGTCACTGGATCTCTACTGAGAAGACATGCTTGGCTCAAGGAGCAGGCCTTGCCAGACCATGTCAAATCAAACTTACTAGACATTCCTTTAAACAAGGACAGTTTGTCTGGCACCAAAGCAGAGGAGGTTCTTAAAAAGATGGAAGAAAAAGCTAAGTCTATGCAGACTGTTAAAGAATTCTTATAAGTGCAACCCCCTAGATTCAGTAGGCATTGCCCTTCCAAACACTGGTCCTTTCCAGCCCCCTCCAGACCTTCTCAAACCAGACCCAGGGGAAAACAGACCACCCAGACTACAGTCTCGGTATGCAGAGATCTAAGCAATGGAGTGCCCCCACCCCTAAAGCAGGGAGTGGTAAGCCACCTTCTTAATAAAAAAACTCACAATAACTTCTTTACTCCACTCCCCAGCCCTACCCAATTGCTTGTGCCCCTAGGAGGAAAATTTGCCCTTCATGCAAAAAATTGGATGTCCATCACACAGGACCGGTGGGTCCTTAACATTGTATCCCAGGTGTACAAATTTTATTTCCATTCACTGCCTACCCCAAGTGGGTTTCCAAACCAGTAGGCAGAGTCTCAAAGCCAAGTAGCTTCCCTGCTCAATGTCAGAGCTATTCACCATTCCAGTAGAACAGAGGGGTCAAGGATTCTACTCCAGACTCTTCCTGGTACCCAGGAAAGAGGGCTGTTGGTGTCCATTCCTGGATCTTTCAATTCTCAACACCTTCCTGGTGGTACCAGAATTCAAAATGCTTACCCAGCAACAGCTTCTTCCTATGCTAGCCAAGGATGCCTGGTTAGTCACCCTAGACTTAAAAGAAGCCTATCTGCACATCCCCATAAGGGAGTCATGCAGGAAGTATCTACGTTTCAGAGCAGGATCTATGCATTATCAGATGTTCTTTGTGTTTCACTGTTGCAGTCATTACATTTGGGTAATGTGCTGGCAGGTTGCTCTCAGTCGGCCTGATTATCAAAGTCATGGATCCTGCGTCGGTTGCTGTCCCTTCTTCCATGACGTCAGGTAATCAGGGGTATAAAACATGCTTCCGACAACATTACATCAGTCTTTCTTGCTGCGCGGTGCCAGAAGCAGTTCGCAAGTGTCGGTCGGCCAACTCCTGAAATTTTCGTTTTCGAGTTTCAGAACCGAAGTCTTCAACTAAAAGTTAAGTATCCCATTGGGGAAACTTTTTCTTGCTCCTTACTGACGTCAGTAAAAGTTAATAATTGTATTACTTGTGGGAAGCAAATACCTCATAAGGATTTTCATTTGTACTGTGTTCCTTGCCTAGGCCCTGACCATAACGTGCCTTGCTGTCGGTTTTCTGCTAAATTTAATCAACGCGCTATTAAATGTCTGTATATTTTTCCATCTTAATATTTTGGCTGGAGATTTAACTATCCAGAAATGTCGTTGGTTAGCAATCTGACTACCGGAATAGCTAAAAAACGCAAAGAAAAAGACAGAGACAGAACATCAAGGTCCAAAACCGATGATGACGCTTGTCCTAAGCCAGTCGCCGGTTCGCCAGTACTCAGTGATGCGTTTTTGCAGCCCTCTGATACCTGCTAGTTTTGATTCGCCGGCCTCTACTGAGACCAATTCAGAGTCCGGTATGCCGCGCGATACTTTTTAAGTATTGAACCCGCGGATGTCTCTACCTTAGATGGGTCCGGAGCCGCTGAGCAGGCACCGGCTTCTGAGGGTGTTTTCAGGCCTAAATATTTGTATATTAAACCGACGCCATCTTCAAAACTAAGGCCAAAAACTACTTCTATGTCTAAAAAAACGATGCTTGGGCCACGTGTACAGGCCCCAATGCCTAAAAAACAAATGATCAAAATGGCTGAGGATTTAATTACCTTGGTCAGGGGTTCCCATCCCCCTCCTGCTAAGAAGCCTTGGCAAGGCACTGACTATGAATCTTCAGATCAGGTTTCTATTTCTTCTGATTCCTCTTCTGATCAGGAATTATATATTCCCACTTATGAGGACTCTGATGCAGAAGATTCCATCCCTTCTGCTTCTCCTCCTGAGGATCATTCTTTTGGAGAAACGTTGCATACCTTAAGGGAACACTTTCACTGGGAGAGTCAGGATTTCTCAGAATCTAAAGAGAGACTTAGGGATTTTCTTCTTCTTCTTCAGCATAGGCCTTTGGCTATGCTTCCTGTCCTAGCCATTGTTGATGTTTTCTCAGAGTCCAGTATGGCTCCTGATTCCCTGCCTCTGGCTGCTAGTAAGCCAGACAGATACTACAGGGTTCCTGAGTCCCACAAATTCCTCTTTAAAAACCCTACTGCTGACCCTGAAACCATTTCTCAGGGTCCCAAGGGCGTTAAGGCTTCTACTGCAAAAAATCCTACCCCTTCTGATAGAGATTCCAGGGCGCTAGATAGATGGGGTAAGAAGGTTTACACGTCTTCAACCTTGGCAATCAGGGCTTTAATGTCAGTTTCATATGCTTAAATATCAACAGCATGTCATGGGTTTACTTAAACAGAAATGATGTTGATTTCTGACTGTGTGGAAAATAAGAGTTGCAGGATTTATTGCATTCAGCTGAACAAGTTGGAAAACATACTTTGCAATGTGGTTTTGATTCCTTGGAGGCCTCTTGCAGGGCTGCTGTAACTGGATATGTGATAAGAAGGCATGCTTGGCTCAAGGAGCAAAATCTGCCTGACCATGTTAAAGCAAAATTGTTGGATGCTTCTTTACAACAGGACAGTTTATTTGGTAATAAGGCTGAAGAAGTTTTGAAAAAGATGGAAGATAAAGCTAAATCTATGCAAACTGTGAAAGATTTTCTACAAATGCAGCCACCCAGGTTCGTAGGCACTGGCCTACTAAGAACTGGTCCTTTCCAGTACCCACTAGAGCCGCTCAGGTCAAACCCAGACTTTCCAAAGGCTCCATGTTTCATTCGCAAGGAACTTATAGAACAAAGCAATGGGGTGCCTCCACCTCCAAATCTGGAATTAACAAGGCACCTTCCAATGATAAACAGTCTCAATGACTTTCCACTGCAATCACCAAGCACTTTACTTTTGGCCACCCCTTTGGGGGGAAATCTGGCACTTCATGCACGAAACTGGCAACTGATTACCCAGGACAAATGGGTTTTAAATATAGTATCACAGGGATACAGATTTCATTTCCACACATTGCCAATCCCAAACGGATGGCCAGATCTGCCTCCAAATCAGTGGGCAGAGGCCCAGAAACAAGTTATGTCCCTCATGAATATGGGAGTTATTCAACCAGTCCCAGAAAAGGAAAAGGGACAAGGGTTTTATTCAAGACTTTTCCTGGTACCCAGAAAAGACAAATCATGGCGTCCAATTCTAGACTTATCTATTCTAAATACATTTCTGGGCATTCCAAAATTTTAGATGCTGACTCTCCCAACAGTTACTACCTACGCTAGGCAAGGATGCCTGGTTGGTAACTCTAGACTTAAAAGAGGCTTACCTGCATATCTCAGTCAGGGAATCTTGCAGAAGATACCTCCGCTTCAAAGCAGGCTATTTGCATTACCAGTTCTCTGCACTGCCCTTTGGCTTATCTACTGTGCCCAGTGCCTGGCACCAGTAATTGCATTTTGCAGGCAAAGAAATATTCAAATTTATCCATACCTGGACAGTTGTCTAATTCAGGCAGAAAGCAAGGACGCTCTTCTAAAAAATCTGGCATTTGTAAAAAGGCTTCTAACTTGTCTAGGGTACACCGTAAACGAAAAGAAATCACAACTGGTACCCTCTCAAATAATTACATTCCTGGGTGCAAGCTTGAATACAACTGCCCAGATGACTTACCTTACGCCAGAAAAACAAATTCAATTGATGACTTACTTCAAACAGGTGGCCACAAAAACCCAGCTATCTGCAAGACAAATTCTGCAGGCCTTGGGGTTCATGGCCTCCTGCATTCTTCTAATTCCATATGCAAGACTGCATATGAGGAAACTTCAATGTTACCTAAAAAGCTTATGGAGTCAACATTGTCACAGCCTGGAAACGACTACAGACACATAAGATTATGCTTGGGGGGGGTGCATCTGGCAGGGTGATGCATTCAGGGCCAATGGAGCCCAAATCAAATGCATCTACATATCCATCAGAAAAAGATGCTAGCTGTACAGAATGCTCTGACAGCCTTCAAGGACTATCTTCATCCAGGACAACTACTGATAAAGACAGACAACACCACAGTCATGTGGTACATAAACAAGCGGGGTACCCATTCCTACCCCCCCTTTTCAGACTAGCCATGGCATTGTGGAACACGGCCTTGACTTATCAAATAAATCTACAAGCTCAATTCCTGCCAGGAAAGGAAAATACTCTGGCAGATGAACTAAGCAGAAATCTTATGGACCCACACAAATGGAAACTGGATCCACAAATCTTCAGCATGTTGACACGCAAATGGGGGAGCCCAGACATAGATCTTTTTGCCTCACCCCAAAACTACCAGTTGGACAAATTCTGCACAAGAATTCATCACAAAAAAGCTTGGAAAGTGGATGCTCTATCCTTCAGCTGGAAAAACCTATCAATCTATGCCTTTCCCCCTCTGCCTCTGCTCTCCAAGGTCTTACTAAAAGTCAGACAGAAAAAAACAAAAATGATTCTGATTGCTCCAGACTGGCCTCGCCAACACTGGTACCCGTTTCTGCGCAATATGTCGCACTTTCCTCCATGGTACCTGCCTCAGGCACCTTACCTACTGTCTCAGCAGAACTATCAAATTCTGCACAGTCTGCTCCAAACTCTGAATCTTGCAGCATGGCTAATCAACTCATTTCACCAGTTACATCTCTCAGCAAACCTGCGATGGATGTCATTTTGGAGGCTAGAAGGCCTAGTACTAGAAAATCTTATGCTGACAAATGGAAAAGATTCTGTGCCTGGAACCAAGCACAAGGAATAAGCACAGCAATGCCCAATATTGCTCAGATTCTGCAATACTTAACCGAGATGCTTCACAAAGGCCTATCTTTTTTTTTTTTTCCATAAAATTCCATGCCTCTGCTATTTCAGCTCATTACAACACAGAGCTTCCCCTCTTTTCTCATCCTCTGCTATAGTAGTAGCTCAGAGGGATAAACTTTCAAGACCGGAAAAACAAACCAGCGAAAACCACCACTAATTCAAAAGCCAAGAACTCAACTCGGGCCAGTCCAAAACGTAAAAAAACATGAAAAACAACAAATTTTATTAAGCCACTGTAAAAGCTTTTCATTAGTACCTTGCACTAACTTCTTCAGACAAGCAAAACATTCCCACCATTACAAGTGAGTTTAAATACCAGCATTGAAACACTTAACCACGCCCCTTGCTCTCCCTTTAGCTCCTTAAAGGTACAGATCACAGCTAACTAAGGTGCATTTGCAATTCTCTATTAACATAATAAAAAATTCATACACCGAGACTGTAATAATAGCAGACTTTGAAACTGAAAGAAAAAAGCCCAATATTTTGATTATAAAACTGTATAAAGTAGATAAATATGTAAAATATATAATAACATAAAAATAACAATGTTCAACCTACAGCATAAATACTAATAATGGAAGCGCGATACTTCCTAATCAAAAATGACCTATGCATAGATTGTATCTTGCCTGCTTTCAAGTAAAATAACTAATGTAATGATTATAATAGATATAATGAAATTAATGCATACTGTTCTAAGTATCTAAATAACTAGAACAGCTACCAAAGAAAAATAATATAATATTAATCATATCTCACTAAATAATAAAAATAATAATATAGAAATATAAAATATGACATGTAACATACAATATAACATAAATTTAGGCTACTCAGTATAGGTTTAATAACTGTCATTAAATAAAACAGGTCTAAAAGTTAGCGTATCTAGACCTAAAATTACTAAATAATAAAATATGAATCAATAATATATATTGTAAAATAATGGTAATGATGTATAATCATAACAATAACTGATAACTATTAACCCTCCACCACTGTCGACTAATAAAGAGTTATAAAGCCATTAATTTTTTGACTCTCATTTTATTTTATTTTTTATTTATTTTATTTTACATTTGTTGACCAGGCTAGTCCAACTGGGTACATGTCCATTTTCAGTAGATGCCCGGGGAGAAAAGCTCCACATTCAAGAAAAAAGATCACAATAACATAAGTACATTACAAGATTTAACAAATTAACTAGTAAATACATTTTAGCTAAGAGAATACTAGTAAATACATTTTAGCTTATGATTAAGGAAGAGTATTCTAGGCTAATAAATCATGTATGGATATTATAGGTAGGAAACATTGAGCACTGTAAGAACTTTCAGTTGGTGTTACAGACAAGGATGTCAATAGAAAGGATTAGCTAGTTTTGTGTGATTGAGAAGAATAGGGTCAGGAAGTTAGTTTGGGTTTGCACAGGGGCATAGCCAGTGTGATTTAAGGTATGGTTTGAGCTTGGATTTAAATAGGGTAGTAGAAGGTAGGGAGGTAAGATTAGTAGGGAGGGAGTTCCAGGTTTTCCCCACTGTGTTAGAGTATAAAGAATCTCCAGCCAGGTTATTGGTTTTACATGTCTTTACCATTATTTTATTTGAAGAGCGCAGGGTTTTAAGGTTATTGTAGGGGGTGATTAGATTGGTTAGTATTGGAGTAGATGTAGGATGGAACAGTATCTTATAGGCAACAGTTAGCTGGTTTGATAGGATAAGATTTGGTAATTCTAGCTACCCTAGTTGATTAAGATTGTTACAATGATGGGTTCTATAGGTAGAACCAGTTGCAAATCTGGCAATATTATTGTAGGAGCTGGCCAGCTTGTTCAGATTGCTTTTACATAGTTTGGTATAGATTGGGGAAGCACATAGCAGGGTTGAGATAAGGTGGGTCCTGGCAATAGTGGTCCTTGCTAGTGGGGTAAGAAAGGGTTTGATCCTATAAAGGGAGCCTAGTTTTTTGTTTACTGTTTTTATAGTGTTGTTTATATGTGGCTCAAAGGTGAGGTGGTTGTCAATTAGTACTCCAAGTAGTTTTGTAGTAGAGTCTGGAGATGTGGTTGTACCATTGCTAGATGTGATTGTGAAATGTAGTGGGGAGGTGCTCTGCGGGTGTGAGTAAATAGTAGCATTTTTTTTTTTGGATTTAGGATGAGACATCATTGAAGGAGCCAATTCTCTACTGTGTGAAATGTGTCTTGGGTTAGGGAATGCAAGTGAGGAGGCTGAGCATATAAGTGTAGAGTCATCTGCAAATTGGATACAGGTGGCTTGAGGTAGAGCAGTGTGTAGGTCATTAGTAAAAAATAGAAGAGGAGAGGACCTAGTATGGAGCCTTGAGGGACTCCAAGGGCAATTGGTAAGTGGGAAGACAAGTTGTTTTCCCATAGTACTGCCTGTTGCCTATTATTTAGATAGGACTGGAACCATTGAATAGTTAGTAGATCCAGTGAGAAGTTGCCTAGTATGTTTGAGTAGCTAGTGGTTGACCATGTCAAAGGCTTTTGACAGATCAATGAAGAGGGCTGAGGAGAGAGTGTTACTATTACGGTTTTTATTAATGGCATCTGTGAAGGAAAGAAGAGCAGAAGAGGTGCTATGAAATGGTCTAAATCCATGTTGGCAGGTAGCCAATAGGTTGTTTGCTAGGAGGTGGTTTAATAGTTGCTTATGAATGCACTTCTCCATGATTTTTGCCAGAGGGGATAAAATAGCTATAGGCCTATAGTTGTAATAGTCTTTTGAATTACCACCTTTATGCAGGGGGATAACATGTGAGATTTTCCAAATAGTTGGAATAGTTCCTTCAGAAATAGTTCTATTAATGAGGATGGATATGGGGTAGGCTATAGCGTTGGCTGCTTTTTGCAGGTATTCTGCAGGTAACAGATCAGCAGAGAGGGTGGTGGGTTTAAGTTTTTTTAATTAGGGAGCAGACAAAAGACGTAGGAACGGGTTGGAATTGAAATGTTGGGGGGCTATTAGGGATAATATTAGTAGGAGATGCAGTGTTAGTGGATAGCTGATTGGCCAAAGATTGAATGGTGTCTGTGAAGAAAGTGTTAAAAGAATTGGCAATTTGGTTGGGACTAAGGAGATTGGAGCCGGAGGGGGTGGGTGTAATTGAGTGTCCTGGGTGCAGGAGTTTGTTTATGCATGACCAGAACTTTTGAGGTTTGTTTTGGTTGGTCTGTTGGAATTGGCAGTAATAGTTTCTTTTATCTGACAATATGGCTTTTTTAGTTTCATTTCTTAGCTGTCTAAATATTAGTTGATCTTCCAGGTTTTTGGTTGTTCGCCAGGTAGCCCATTGTTTGTTTCTGTGGAGGATTTTTTGTCTGGTAATTTTGGTGAGCCAAGGTGCTGGTTTAGACCTTGTTCTTAGTGTACAAGTTGGGGCATGGTAGTCTAGAATGGTTAAAAATTTAGAGTTAAAGTATTTAACGGCATTGTCTAGTGGAAGGTGTTTCAGGGGTGACCAGTTGCAAGCTACAAGTTCTTTTTGAAAGCTGTCGGTGCTAAAATTTTTATTACATCTTATTTTCTTATATATGGTAGGGTTTGGCATATCAGTCTTATACCTGATTAAGAAGATAGGTGAGTGGTCACAGATATCTTCTGGAAGGGTCCCTACCGTATAAGATTGGTTTTGACTGTTTGTAAGAATCCAATCTAGGATGCTGCTGTTGTTATTATTATGTTTATTGGTTCTAGTGGGGAGTGTAATGTTTTGTGTAAAACCATGTAGGTTGATGTGTGAAGAGGGCTGTTCAGATGTGCAAGACATCCAGTTTATATTAAAGTCGCCAAGTATTATGGTTTCTTGTGAGTATGTGGTGGACAGCCAGCTTAGGATAGCTTCTAAGGTAGTGATGTTGTTGTCTGGGGGAAGGTAAATACAGATAATATAGATGGATTTATGTTTGTTAAGTTGAAATTTAGAGATAAGAATTTTAGCATTGCTAGTTAGGGGAGGTTTAGAATTGATGGAAGTGATTTGTAATTCAGATTTATATGGGATAGCTACTCCTCCGCCTTTCTTAGAGTTACGGTCCAGTCTCAAGATGCTATAGCCAGGGGGAATAACTGTAGTATCCTAAAAAGTATTGAAAAAAAACTGTGAGAATAAACAGCTCGTCACCTCTTCAAACTTTTAAGTTTTAAAAAAAACAACTAATGGATAATGAGCTGTTAAGACCAGGGGGGCGATATGCTTCCAATCTTAATTGCCAAAGAAGCTCTTTACATTCTAATCTATATGTCTCAGGTCCATAAGAATTGGTATTATACAGTTGATCTATAACCATAAATGTAAACTCGTGGTTTGGGTTGTTCTGAATGTGCATAGCCAAAGCATTGTCCATTTTCATTCTTCTTATGGCATACAAATGCTCGTACATTCTTTCCTGGAGTTTCCTCTCAGTCTTGCTAATGTAAAAACTGGGGCATGATGAACATTGAGCAAGGTATACCACTTGGGTACTGGAACAAGTGAAACGTCCCCTGATGAGGAATTTCCTGTTCTTAACTGTAAAGGCTGTACCTGCCTGGACAAATCTGCAATCCTTGCACATATTACATTTATACATCCCTGATCTTGGTGTTACTAAATTTCGCGTAGATTCCAGAATATTTTTGATGTTAGGGCCCCTTCCGTATGTTATCACTGGGGCTTTATCAAAAATTGGACCTCCAAGTAACTCAGGGGATCGTAATCGCCAGTTCTTCTTAATTATAGTAACTATGTCATTGGCATCTGTATTAAAAGTTAAAATAAAATTGGACCTGGACGTGTTTCCCTGAGAATCAGGGCATACAGGTGATGGTAAATGACTCGATTCAGGAACAACATGACTCAAGATAGAAGAAAAATAGCCATTAGCTCTCTTGGTCTTAACTTCAAAACACAACTCATCAATCAAGGTTTCTGGATAACCTCGATCCAGAAATAAATTGGCTATGAAATCACACTCTTCCAAAAATTCACTATCCCTTGACACCATCCTAACTGCTCTTACAAGTTGTCTTTTGACTATAGCCTTTTTCTGGTGAAGCGGATGGTCACTATCATAATGTAGATAAGAATTAGAGAAAGTTGATTTCCGATGGATTCTGGCTCCAAACTGACCTAGACCTCTGTCTTTATAAAGTTCCACATCCAAATAGGATATCTTCTCCATGTCTATTATACAAGTAAATTTCAAAAAGTCAGACTAATTATTGAAGCCGATCACTAGGTCTTGGGCCTCTTCCAGTGAGCCATTAAACAAGATAAAAATGTTGTCCAAGAATCTTATGTACAGAACGACTTTCTCTTGAGTAATATTATTGGGAAAGGCAAACGTTCTTTCCCAATGAGTCATGACCAAATTAGCTACACTGGCGCCACACAGAGATCCCATAGGCACACCAATCAACTGATGGAACCATCTGTTATTGAATGTGAAATAGTTACATGTCAAAATAATATTCAACAATTCGCTCACCATAGATATCTCTTTGGGTGGAGCTTGGTAATAAATCATCTCCAATTGAATCCATTCAAGTGCTACCTCATGGGGAATTGAAGAATATAAATCAATGACGTCAATGGTCAGAAAATAGGCATTTCCTTGCTAGTCCAACTTTTTCCAAAAAGGACCAAGAATTTCTGGCTATGTGTGGTACCTGTGATGCATATTGTTTGAGGATGGTGTCGACTACCTTCGCTGCTGCATAGGTAATACTACCCCTCGCGTTCACTAATTGGCGCATAGGGGGATCACCAATACTTTTATGAATCTTGGGATTCCCAAATAATGCTGGAATGCGTGGTGAGGGTACTGAAATAAAATTGTAAATGTCCATATCCAGAGACCCACTAATGAACATGTCTTCAAAGTATGACCGCACACGGTTCATACTAATATTCAATTCATTCTTAGATACTTCTCTATAAGTCTCTGTAGAAAGTATCGCTAAAAGTCTATCTAGATATTCATCCTGTTCCATAGCTACTAATCCACCTCCTTTGTCAGGTTTCATTATTCTGATAGAAGAACTACTGAGAGCTTCCAATGAGTCCAATTCAGTTTTGGAAATGTTGAAGTCGTTTACACTTAAGCAAATTCCTAATGTCCACATCACACATGTGTTCGAACACTCCCAGCAAGGGGCCAAAGGTGGATTATATGTACTTGGAATGTGATACATAGGCCTATGTTATATTATATGTTACATGTCACATTTTATATTTCTATACTATTATTTTTATTATTTAGTGAGATATGATTAATATTATATTATTTTTCTTGGGTAGCTGTTCTAGTTATTTAGATACTTAGGACAGTATGCATTAATTTCATTATATCTATTATAATCATTACATTAGATGTTATGTGATCCTATCTCGCCACCATTCTGAATGTAAATGATGGGGTTCTGGTTTCGATCCTAGGCTCACTGCATTGCGCTTATGCCAAAGAGCGAAGTCTCTTATTGGCTGAGCTTACTATATCCCAGGATGCACCACCACCAGTCCCCCAGATCTCGCTTTGCCGCTTCCCTCGCGTAAGACGTGGTCCTTCGAGCTGCACAACTGGGCTAAGTAGTTTGGTTAAACTAACTTTTCTGTCAGTTTTTGCTGTTTTTGCTCACAAAAGCTGTTTTAACGGCTATCGCTAACTTTATGTATGCGCATTTGGATTTGAATTGTTGTGTGTGATTGGGTTCTAGTTTGTTTTGGGAAGCCCCCCCTCCATCCAGGGCCTTCCCGGACTGTTAACCTTTTTATACTTACACAGGGTCTCTAGTAATTGTATAAATTGGTTAGAGTTACCTGTTCTTTTACAGTGAAGAGTTGGCATTAATTATTACTGTAAGCCTTTTAATTTATCAGCAGTAAAAGTTTAGTGTACTTTCCTGTCAGAGTGACTCCAGATTTGTGTATCAACATGTCTCTCTCTCCAAAACCCCTCAGGCCTTGGGCTTTAAAAAATGCGTTCTAAATGTGCTTTTAAGATGTCTGTTACCAGATGACCATCTACTTTGTGTTTATTGTTTAGGGGCAAAGCACTTTGCAGGAGTCATGCAGCGTATGTCACGCACTTTTTTCCCTCCAAGGGTCCTCCAGGAGGAGGAAAAATAAATTGATTCCTCAAAGGGTTGATTAAACCCTCTTTTGAAGAAGCCTTGTCTTCCTCTCCCACTCCTGCCAAAAAGAAAAAGGGCTTCGGCTCCGACCAGTCCGTCGGCGGATCCGATCACTGCCAAGGAAAGACCTAGGCAGGCCTCTCCTTCGGCTCCAAAAGACTTGGGCCGAGGTCGAACGGGTTCGCCTCGATGTTCTCCAGTATCGACTCCTCCGAACCGGAGCCGATGGCTGGGCATCCGAGAAGGCGGGTCACCTTCGTCGGCTCCACTGCTCTCGGAGCCGACAAGGGTCGCCCGCTCAGACACTCTTCTCCTGCGGCGCCCGAAGTCTACCTGCGGCACCACGATGGAATCTGGTGTGTGTGTTTCGGGCTGTGCCGATTCTCTCCTTCCGGAAGTCACCTGGAGCCGGGTCCCCTATTAGTCCCTTGGGGCCGAGGGAGAGAAGATCTTCTCGAACCCGTTCTGTTTCCTCTCGGTCTTCGAGAATGTCGGATTCCTGATATAGACAGGGTGCTCCAAAGACTTTTCCAGTCCCCAGTCTTCCAAAATTTGTTTTAGGTTCCGACCCAGTTGGCCTTTTCGGGCGATGACACATGCGACCCACCCCATTGCCATTCCCTCCTCCAGAGCTGCTTACGGCTCCGCCGGAGCAGGTGCTCTTAGGCTGGTGGGGAGATCTCAGGGTGCGGCTCCGACCCTTACTCCAACTTTCCGGGCCCGGGTCAGAGTTTTCTGGTGTACGTGAGACTTCTTCAGCTGCTGTGTGTGGACCCGAGGGGTGGGATGTTTCTTGACCTATGCTTTTCGGGTTCGACCTCCCTCTCGGTTAGCTTCGGCTGCCGGGACTTCGTCTTACCATCATGGCCCTAGAGACCGGACACTCCCAGGATTCTGGGGTCCGGGCTTTCAGGGCGCATGAGGAGTGCCTTGGCCAAATCCTCTTCGGCCATCTCTCGGTTTTACCCAAGCACCTTCCCTGGGCGTGGAGACTGGGTCTTTGGCAGTTCCTCTCGTCCGTGAGCTGGAGCCCGAGGCCTGAGGTTACCCCAGTGGGGGTTCCCTCCTCCTGAGGGTTCTGCGGAGGTGTCTTCAGAGGAACCCCCAAGGGAAAGAGATCGATTGGCAAGAGGGAAGCACGTGGACTCCCCCCGAGTCTATTGGCGCATCGGACACTGATATATGGATGATGCAGGAGGGGTCCCCTAAAGGGTCAGATCCTCCCGGATGATGTCTCTTTTGCAGACATCTTAGAGATCCTCCAAACAACTTAGGCGGCTGGATGTCCAAACCCCCTCTGCGGACCTGAGGGCCGAATCAGTGCTCCCTCAAGGCCTTTTGGGCCTCAGCCCTCCGCCTCCTGGAGTCAATGCTCCGCCCTTCGGCGAGCTTCTGGATTTAGTTTGTCCGAAGCGCTTGGGAACACCGGTCTACCGTGGAACCAGTCCCTTCGTCCAAACAAATTCTTATCTGCTCCCCGAGAAGGAGTTCACTTTACTAAAAGTTAAGCTGTACAGATGCCATGGTGGTGGTATCTGCTACACACAACAGGGCGTGGCAGAGGTTTCTCTCAAGCGTCCATCCATCCCTCCGGCTAATAAGGAGTCTAGGAGTATGGATAGGTAATGCGGGAAAGCGCACCCTGACTTCAGCGGCCTTTACCTTAAGGTCTCCTCTGAATTATTTGGGCACATTTTACCAGGCTTCAGAGGGGACTCCTGGGTCAAGGAGTTGTCAGACTCTCTCTCGGGTAACCTACTCGAGCAGCTAGCCCAGTCCGTTAGCTCTCAGTTGGCCATCCTGCGTCATTGCTAACTTTCGAATCCATGAGGCTCATTTATATCGCGGCCTAAGGCGGTAGAGCGGCGAGGCACGAGGCGTGGCTCCTACGTAGACAAGCCACCTGGTCTGCCCAGTGTCCAGTTCGCGGAGGCCTTCAAGTCTTCACTTGCGCCCGACGCCAGCTCCCTTTGATGGTCCTCATTGTTGTTTGGACCCAAGGTGAAAGACACCTCTTACCCGCTGTGAGCAAGAGGGAAAACGTTATCTGCCGTAGGGGCCCAGTTATTCCACTCCCTTCTGACCTTACCCCAAGGCCAAAGGAGGGGGGAAAATGTGGTTCCGAAAATCTCGCAAGTTTTTCTCCCAACAGCTTGGGAAAGAGATTCCGGGCCCAGAGGCAGAGAGGGCGGGGAAATTTTTTCAGGGAGAGCGCCGTCCCAGAGGCGGCAGAGGGCCTGCATAATTCTGGAGACCGCTTGAGGTCCTTTCGTGCAGCTCTTCCAGCCTCCCACACGACATGAGGGATGGCCCGGCTGTGCTGCTCGAGGAACCAGTGGGGTGTCGCTTTTCTTTGCCAAGCACCTAAAAGCCTGGGAGTCAATCACTCAGGACAGATGGGTGCTTCGGATAATGCCGGAAAGTTACACCATCCCATTCAAATACTCACCCCTCCTCCGTCCAAGAGAATCCCGGACCCACACCACACTCCAGTCAGAGGGGAAAATAGCAGCACGCAGGAAGCTTCAAAGCTGCTAGAAAAAGGAGTCATCCAAACCCGGGTCCCCCAGCAGCACCAATGTCGGATCAGGAAATTACTCCAGGTTCTTTTTAGTGCCAAAGAAGACAGGGATTACCTGAGACCAATATTGGATCTCAGCCCGGAGACTGAACCTATCCGTCAAGTAAGACAAGTTGTTTTCCCATAGTACTGCCTGTTGCCTATTATTTAGATAGGACTGGAACCATTGAATAGTTAGTAGATCCAGTGAGAAGTTGCCTAGTATGTTTGAGTAGCTAGTGGTTGACCATGTCAAAGGCTTTTGACAGATCAATGAAGAGGGCTGAGGAGAGAGTGTTACTAATACGGTTTTTATTAATGGCATCTGTGAAGGAAAGAAGAGCAGAAGAGGTGCTATGAAATGGTCTAAATCCATGTTGGCAGGTAGCCAATAGGTTGTTTGCTAGGAGGTGGTTTAATAGTTGCTTATGAATGCACTTCTCCATGATTTTTGCCAGAGGGGATAAAATAGCTATAGGCCTATAGTTGTAATAGTCTTTTGAATTACCACCTTTATGCAGGGGGATAACATGTGAGATTTTCCAAATAGTTGGAATAGTTCCTTCAGAAATAGTTCTATTAATGAGGATGGATATGGGGTAGGCTATAGCGTTGGCTGCTTTTTGCAGGTATTCTGCAGGTAACAGATCAGCAGAGAGGGTGGTGGGTTTAAGTTTTTTTAATTAGGGAGCAGACAAAAGATGTAGGAACGGGTTGGAATTGAAATGTTGGGGGGCTATTAGGGATAATATTAGTAGGAGATGCAGTGTTAGTGGATAGCTGATTGGCCAAAGATTGAATGGTGTCTGTGAAGAAAGTGTTAAAAGAATTGGCAATTTGGTTGGGACTAAGGAGATTGGAGCCAGAGGGGGTGGGTGTAATTGAGTGTCCTGGGTGCAGGAGTTTGTTTATGCATGACCAGAACTTTTGAGGTTTGTTTTGGTTGGTCTGTTGGAATTGGCAGTAATAGTTTCTTTTATCTGACAATATGGCTTTTAGTTTCATTTCTTAGCTGTCTAAATATTAGTTGATCTTCCAGGTTTTTGGTTGTTCGCCAGGTAGCCCATTGTTTGTTTCTGTGGAGGATTTTTTGTCTGGTAATTTTGGTGAGCCAAGGTGCTGGTTTAGACCTTGTTCTTACTGTACAAGTTGGGGCATGGTAGTCTAGAATGGTTAAAAATTTAGAGTTAAAGTATTTAACGGCATTGTCTAGTGGAAGGTGTTTCAGGGGTGACCAGTTGCAAGCTACAAGTTCTTTTTGAAAGCTGTCGGTGCTAAAATTTTTATTGCATCTTATTTTCTTATATATGGTAGGGTTTGGCATATCAGTCTTATACCTGATTAAGAAGATAGGTGAGTGGTCACAGATATCTTCTGGAAGGGTCCCTACCGTATAAGATTGGTTTTGACTGTTTGTAAGAATCCAATCTAGGATGCTGCTGTTGTTATTATTATGTTTATTGGTTCTAGTGGGGAGTGTAATGTTCTGTGTAAAACCATGTAGGTTGATGTGTGAAGAGGGCTGTTCAGATGTGCAAGACATCCAGTTTATATTAAAGTCGCCAAGTATTATGGTTTCTTGTGAGTATGTGGTGGACAGCCAGCTTAGGATAGCTTCTAAGGTAGTGATGTTGTTGTCTGGGGGAAGGTAAATACAGATAATATAGATGGATTTATGTTTGTTAAGTTGAAATTTAGAGATAAGAATTTCAGCATTGCTAGTTAGGGGAGGTTTAGAATTGATGGAAGTGATTTGTAATTCAGATTTATATGGGATAGCTACCCCTCCGCCTTTCTTAGAGTTACGGTCCAGTCTCAAGATGCTATAGCCAGGGGGAATAACTGTAGTATCCTAAAAAGTATTTAAAAAAAACTGTGAGAATAAACAGCTCGTCACCTCTTCAAACTTTTAAGTTTTTAAAAAACAACTAATGGATAATGAGCTGTTAAGACCAGGGGGGCGATATGCTTCCAATCTTAATTGCCAAAGAAGCTCTTTACATTCTAATCTATATGTCTCAGGTCCATAAGAATTGGAATTATACAGTTGATCTATAACCATAAATGTAAACTCGTGGTTTGGGTTGTTCTGAATGTGCATAGCCAAAGCATTGTCCATTTTCATTCTACTTATGGCATACAAATGCTCGTACATTCTTTCCTGGAGTTTCCTCTCAGTCTTGCCAATGTAAAAACTGGGGCATGATGAACATTGAGCAAGGTATACCACTTGGGTACTGGAACAAGTGAAACGTCCCCTGATGAGGAATTTCCTGTTCTTAACTGTAAAGGCTGTACCTGCCTGGACAAATCTGCAATCCTTGCACATATTACATTTATACATCCCTGATCTTGGTGTTACTAAATTTCGCGTAGATTCCAGAATATTTTTGATGTTAGGGCCCCTTCCGTATGTTATCACTGGGGCTTTATCAAAAATTGGACCTCCAAGTAACTCAGGGGATCGTAATCGCCAGTTCCTCTTAATTATAGTAACTATGTCATTGGCATCTGTATTAAAAGTTAAAATAAAATTGGACCTGGACATGTTTCCCTGAGAATCAGGGCATACAGGTGATGGTAAATGACTTCGATTCAGGAACAACATGACTCAAGATAGAAGAAAATAGCCATTAGCTCTCTTGGTCTTAACTTCAAAACACAACTCATCAATCAAGGTTTCTGGATAACCTCGATCCAGAAATAAATTGGCTATGAAATCACACTCTTCCAAAAATTCACTATCCCTTGACACCATCCTAACTGCTCTTACAAGTTGTCTTTTGACTATAGCCTTTTTCTGGTGAAGTGGATGGTCACTATCATAATGTAGATAAGAATTAGAGAAAGTTGATTTCCGATGGATTCTGGCTCCAAACTGACCTAGACCTCTGTCTTTATAAAGTTCCACATCCAAATAGGATATCTTCTCCATGTCTATTATACAAGTAAATTTCAAAAAGTCAGACTAATTATTGAAGCCGATCACTAGGTCTTGGGCTTCTTCCAGTGAGCCATTAAACAAGATAAAAATGTTGTCCAAGAATCTTATGTACAGAACGACTTTCTCTTGAGTAATATTATTGGGAAAGGCAAACGTTCTTTCCCAATGAGTCATGACCAAATTAGCTACACTGGCGCCACACGGAGACCCCATAGGCACACCAATCAACTGATGGAACCATCTGTTATTGAATGTGAAATAGTTACATGTCAAAATAATATTCAACAATTAAGCTCACCATAGATATCTCTTTGGGTGGAGCTTGGTAATAAATCATCTCCAATTGAATCCATTCAAGTGCTACCTCATGGGGAATTGAAGAATATAAATCAATGACGTTAATGGTCAGAAAATAGGCATTTCCTTGCTAGTCCAACTTTTTCCAAAAAGGACCAAGAATTTCTGGCTATGTGTGGTACCTGTGATGCATATTGTTTGAGGATGGTGTCGACTACCTTGCTGCATAGGTAATACTACCGCGTTCACTAATTGGCATAGGGGATCACCAATACTTTTATGAATCTTGGGATTCCCAAATAATGCTGGAATGCGTGGTGAGGGTACTGAAATAAAATTGTAAATGTCCATATCCAGAGACCCACTAATGAACATGTCTTCAAAGTATGACCGCACACGGTTCATACTAATATTCAATTCATTCTTAGATACTTCTCTATAAGTCTCTGTAGAAAGTATCGCTAAAAGTCTATCTAGATATTCATCCTGTTCCATAGCTACTAATCCACCTCCTTTGTCAGGTTTCATTATTCTGATAGAAGAAGAACTGAGAGCTTCCAATGAGTCCAATTCAATTTTGGAAATGTTGAAGTGGGTCTGTCGTTTACACTTAAGCAAATTCCTAATGTCCACATCACACGTGTTCGAACACTCCCAAGCAAGGGGCCAAAGGTGGATTATATGTACTTGGAATGTGATACATAGGCCTATGTTATATTATATGTTACATGTCACATTTTATATTTCTATACTATTATTTTTATTATTTAGTGAGATATGATTAATATTATATTATTTTTCTTGGGTAGCTGTTCTAGTTATTTAGATACTTAGGACAGTATGCATTAATTTCATTATATCTATTATAATCATTACATTAGATGTTATGTGATCCTATCTCGCCTACATTCTGAATGATGGGTTCGGAGCCGATCCCTCGGCTCCGACTGCGCTTATGCCAAAGCGAAGTCTCTTATTGGCTGAGCTTACTATATCCCAGGATGCACCACCACCAGTCCCCCAGATCTCGTTTGCCGCTTCCCTGCGAAGACGTGGTCTCGAGCTGGCTGGGCTAAGTAGTTTATTAAACTAACTTTTCTGTCAGTTTTTTGCTGTTTTTTCTCACAAAAGCTGTTTTAACGCTATCGCTAACTTTGTTAATGCGATTTGGATTTGAATTGTTGTGTGTGATTGGGTTCAGTTTGTTTGGCCCCCTCCATCCAGGGCCTTCCCGGACTGTTAACCTTTATACTTACAGGGTCTCTAGTAATTGTACAAATTGGTTAGAGTTACCTGTTCTTTTTACAGGAAGAGTTGGCATTAATTATTACTGTAAGTTTTAATTTATCAGCAGTAAAAGTTTAGTGTACTTTCCTGTCAGAGTGACTAGATTTGTGTATCAACATGTCTCAAACCCCTAGGCCTTGGGCTTTAAAAATGTTCTAAATGTGCTTTTAAGATGTCTGTTACTGATGACCATCTACTTTGTGTTTATTGTTTAGGGGCAAAGCACTTGCAGGAGTCATGCAGCGTATGTCACGCTTTTTCCTCAAGGGTCCTCCAGGAGAGGAAAAATAAATTGATTCTCAAAGGGTTGATTAAACCCTCTTTTGAAGAAACCTTGTCTTCCTCTCCGACTCCTGCCAAAAAGAAAAGGGCTTCGGCTCCGACCAGTCCGTCGGATCCGACTGCCAAGAGACCTAGGCAGGCCTCTCCTTCGGCTCCAAAGACTTGGGCCGAGGTGAACGGTCTGCCTCGATGCCTCCAGTATCGACTCCTCGAGCTTGGAGCCGATGGCTGGGGCATCGAGAGGCGGTCACCGTCGGCTCCACTGCTCGGAGCCGACAAGGTCACCAGCTCAGACACTTCCTCCTCGGCGAAGTCTACCTGCGGCACCGATGGAATCTGGTGTGTGTTTCCGCCGATTCTCATCCAGTCGCCTCGAGCGGTCCCCTAGTCCCTTGGGGCCGAGGGAGAGGTCTTCGAACCCGTTCTGTTTCCTCTCGGTCTCGAGAATGTCGGATTCTGATATAGACAGGGTGCTCCAAAGACTTTTCCAGTCCCCAGTCTTCCAAAATTTGTTTAGGTTCCGACCCAGTTGGCCTCGGGCCGATGACCATGACCCACCCCATTGCCATTCCTCCTCCGACTGCTTGGCTCCGTCGGAGCAGGTGCTCTTGGAGCCGGTGGAGATCTCAGGGTCGGCTCCGACCCTTACTCCAACCCGGCCCTCGGGTCAGAGTTTGTGCCTTGGACTTCTTCAGCTGGACCCGGGGTGATGTTTGGGACCTATGCTTTCGGTTCGAGCCTCCCTCTCGGTGCCCGGCTGCTTGGGACTTCCGTCTACCATCATGGCCCCAGAGACCGGACACTCCCAGGATTCTGGGGTCCGGCTTTCAGGGCCATGAGGAGTGCCTTGGCCAAATCCTCTTGCCATCTCTCCGGTTTTACCAGCACCTTCCTGGGCGTGGAGACTGGGTCTTTGGCAGTTCCCCTGTCCGTAGCCAGCGGAGCCCGAGGCCTGAGGTTACCCCCAGTGGGGTTCCCCTCCTCCTGAGGGTTCTTGAGTTGTCTTCAGAGGAACCCCCAAGGAAGAGATCGCAAGAGGAAGCACGTGGACTCCCCGAGTCTATTACATCGGACACTGATATGGATGATGCGGAGGGGTCCCTAAGTCGTCCCTCGGATGATGTCTCTTTTGCAGACATCTTAGAGATCCTCAAACAACGAGGCGGCTGGATGTCCAAACCCCCTCTGCGGACTAATCAGTGCTCCTCAAGGCCTTTGGGGCTCAGCCCTCCGCCTCCTGGGTGTCTCCGCCCTCCGGCGAGCTTCTGGATTTAGTTTGTCGGCTGGGAACACCCGGATACCGTGGAACCAGTCCTTCTCGTCCAAACAAATTCTTATCTGCTCCCCGAGAAGGAGTTCCTTACTAAAGGCGTGGCTGTAGATGCCATGGTGGTGGCATCTGCTACACAACAGGACGTGGCAGAGGCTTCAGCGTCCATCCATCCTCCTAATAAGGAGTCTAGGAGTATGGATAGGTACGGAAGCGCACCCTGACTTCAGCGGCCTTTACCTTGGTCTCTGAATTATTTGGCACATTTTACCAGGCTTCAGAGGGATCTGGTCAAGGAGTTGTCAGACTCCTCTCGGGTAACCTACCTGAGCAGCTAGCCCAGTCCGTTAGCTCTCAGTTGGCTATCCTTCGTCAATTGCTAACTTCGTCCATGAGGCTCATTTCCTATGCGGCGAAGGCGGGTAGAGCGGCAGGCACAGGCGTGGCTCTCACGTGAGACAAGCCTGGCTCGCTTGTGTCAGTTCTTGAGGAGGCCTTCAAGTCTTCCTTCAGCGACGCTCCCTTTGATGGGTCCTCATTGTTTGGACCCAAGGTGAAAGACACCCTTACCGCTGTGAGCAAGAGGAAGCGTTATCTGCCGTAGGGGCCCGTTATTCCACTCCCTTCGGCCCTTACCCCAAGGCCAAAGGAGGGGGAAAATGGTTCAAAATCTCGCAAGTTTTTCTCCCAACAGCAGGAAGATTCCCGTCCAGAGGCAGAGGGGGAAATTTTCAGAGACGCCGCCCCAGAGGCGGCAGAGGGCCCCGCAATTCTGGAGACCTTGAGTCCTTTCGTGGCTCTTCAGCCTCCCACGACATGAGGATCGCCCGGCTGTGCTGCTCGAGCCAGTCGGGTGTCGTTGCCAAGCACCTAAAAGCCTGGGAGTCAATCACTCAGGACAGATGGGTGCTTGGATAATGCCGGAGGTTACACCATCCCATTCAAATACTCACCCCTCCGTCCAAGAGAACTTCCGGACCCACCACCCAGTCAGAGGGAAATAGCAGCCGCAGAAGCTTCAAAGCTGCTAGAAAAAGGAGTCATCCAACCGGTCCCCACAGACCAAATCGGATCAGGAAATTACTCCAGGTTCTTTTAGTGCCAAAAGACAGGGGACCTGAGACCAATATTGGATCTCAGCAGACTGAACCTATCCGTCCACGAAATCCAAATTCGAATGGTCACGTTGCAATCCATTCTCCCGTTGTTGGAGGAGGATGTTTGGATGTGCTCCATAGACCTCAAGGGCGCCTCTTATCACATACCGATACATCAGGCGTCCAGAAGGTATCTGCGCTTCAGCCTGGGAGCCAGTCATTACCAATTTTGTGCTCTGCCTCTTTGGTCTCACCACAGCCCCCAGGGTGTTCACCAAGTGTTTGGCAGTAGTGACGGCTCACCTGAGGAGTCTTGGATTCCAAGTGTTTCCCTATCTCGACGACTGGCTCCTGACTGCCACCACCAGGCATCTACTTATGGACAACCTCAAAGCCACCATCTCCCTGGGTGTTTCCTAGGGATTACATTCAATTGGTCAAAGTCTGTCTTGCTGCCCTCTCAGCATAAAGTTTATAGGAGCAGAGATAGACTCAAGATTGATGCGTCTTTCTTCCTGCCGAAAGGATCGAACTTTACAGGGCCAAGTTCAAGCTCTGATCTCGAGATCCAAAGCCCCAGCCAGGATGGTCCTACAGGTTCTAGGCTCAATGTCTGCCACGGTACTTTTAGTTCCTCTAGCAAGGTTACACATGAGGATTCTTCAGTGGCTCTTGTCAACTCAATGGTCCTTTCAAGATCTTCCCTCAATCATCACATCATGATTACGAAATATGCAAAGGGACCTTCGCTGGTGGCTTCAGACATCCAACTTGGATCAGGGAAAACCCTTTGTTCTCCCCTCCAGTGGTTACCCTGACGACAGATGCCTCCCAGATAGGGTGGGGGCATTGTCTGGGCAGGCTAGTTCAGGGCTCCTGGCTTCCGACGAAGCTCTTCTCCACATCAACGTGCTGGAGATGAGGGCTGTACTTCTATCCTACAGGCCTTACACAAGTTTCTTCCTCAGGGCATCATAAGCCATCCACACAGACAACATGTCGGTGGTTTGGTATCTGAACAAACAAGGAGGGACCAGATTGTATCCCCTTTGCAGAGAGGCCATGAGAGTGTGGGAATGGGCTGTAGCTACCAACCGCTTCTTGGTAGCGACCCACATCGGGAAAGTCAAATGTATTGGCGGACAAATTAAGCAGGACAATTCTCTCTCCTCACGAATGGTCTCTAAACCGCACAGTAGCAGCCCAGATTTTCAAGAGATGGGGGACGCCGTGCTGCGACCTATTTGACTCCACAAAACACCAAGTGCCAAAGGTTCTTCTCCTTGATTCCACATCAGGAAGTACCAGCCATGGATGCTCTAGCACAACCTTGGCCAACAGGGTTACTTTATGCTTTTCCTCCAATTCCACTCCTTCCCAAAGTTATTCAAAAAGCTTCTCAGCTAGGGTCTTCAATGATTCTGATTGCCCCATACTGGCCTCGTCAGATATGGTTTCCTTACCTGAAAAAGCATGCAGTGGGCGAGCCGTGGACCTTAGACCTGATCCCGGATTTGCTAATCCATCAGTCGGGACATTGGCATCAGTCCCTTCAATCTCTGAAATTGACAGCTTGGCTCCTCCACTTCCAACCTTAGTTAGAAGTCACACACTAGACCGGAAGTTGTTCACATTTTATCTTCGCCCACAAACCCACCACTAACAAATTGTACCTCAGTAAGTGGAAGAGGTTTGCTATCTGGGCTCAACTCAAGGGCTTAGACCCTATCACTGCTCCTGTCCCAGAGGTTTTGAAATTCTTAACATCCCTATTTAATCAAGGGATCCTCTGTCTCAACTATTAAAGTTCAACTAGCTGCTATCTCTAAATTCCAAATCCACGGATCCTCCTTTGATGAGCAGCAGACTATGCAAAACATTCATTAAAGGTGCGGAGTCTGTTAAGACCACCAGTTTTCATCCTGCACCTCCGTGGGATCTTGATTTGGTGCTTGGCGCATTAACATCTCCCTTTTGAACCCGGCTGCTACATGCAATTAAAATATCTGTCATGGAAAACGGCATTCTTAGTGGCTATTACTGGCAAGAAGAGTCTCAGAGCTTCAAGCCCTGTCTATTAAACCACCGTATTTGATTTTCCACAAAGATAGAGTATCACTTAGGCCTAATCCATCCTTTGTCCCAAAGGTCTGCTCTAGTTTCTGTCTCCAACAATCTCTAGAACTACCAGTTTTCTTTCCAAAATTCTCTAATGAAGCAGAATACACTCTCCATAAATTGGATGTTCACAGGCAGTTACGCTTCTATTTAGACAGGACTCAGCAACCTGTAAGTCAGACCAGTTGTTTGTGTCTTTCTCAGATAATAAATTGGGCCAAACCATCACAAAAGCTACAATCTCAAAATGGATCAGAGATTGCATAACTCAGGCCTATTCTTCTTGGATTAAGCTACCTGGATCATCTATCAAAGCTCATTCTACCAGAGCTATGGCTACTTCTATAGCTTTTCATTCCAAGCTCGCTATTTAGGAAATTTGTGCTGCGGCTACTTGGTCCAACCGCACACTTTCATTTCCCACTACAAATTGGATGTGGCATCTAAGGGACTGAGCTTCATTTGGTTCCACAGTACTCAGGAGTGTTTTCCAGTGAGCCACCCAGGATTCAGGTGCTAGGACGCTGTCCCATCATTCAGAATGTAGGCTAGATAGGATCACATAACATCTTTTAGTTATGTACTCACCATAACTTCAGATGTTTGGGATCCATCTCGCTTTACATTCTACCACCCTCCTTCCCCTGCCTTGCAGATCAGAAGAGATTGAACGGTTTTGAGCTCCACTGTTTTTATCTTTTCATCTGACGATGTTATATAAGCAGGGTATGCATGTGTGCATGTATGCGGACAAACTAGATCTGGGGGACTGGTGGTGGTGCATCCTGGGATATAGTAAGCTCAGCCAATTTTATACTTCTATACTATTATTTTATTATTTAGTGAGATATGATTAATATTATATTATTTTTCTTGGGTAGCTGTTCTAGTCATTCAGAATGTAGGCGAGATGGATCCCAAACATCTGAAGTTATGGTGAGTACATAACTAAAAGTTATTTTACTTGAAAGCAGGCAAGATACAATCTATGCATAGGTAATTTTTGATTAGGAAGTGTCGCGCTTCCATTATTAGTATTTATGCTGTAGGTTGAACATTGTTATTTTTATGTTATATATTTTACATATTTATCTATACAGTTTTATAATCAAAATATTGGGCTTTTTTCTTTCAGTTTCAAAGCCTGCTATTATTACAGTCTCGGTGTATGAATTTTTTATTATGTTAATAGAGAATTGCAAATGCACCTTAGTTAGCTGTGATCTGTACCTTTAAGGAGCTAAAGGGAGAGCAAGGGGCGTGGTTAAGTGTTTCAATGCTGGTATTTAAACTCACTTGTAATGGTGGGAATGTTTTGCTTGTCTGAAGAAGTTAGTGCAAGGTACTAACGAAAAGCTTTTACAGTGGCTTAATAAAATTTGTTGTTTTTCATGTTTTTTACGTTTTGGACTGGCCTGAGTTGAGTTCTTGGCTTTTGAATTAGCAGTGGTTTTCGCTAGTAGCGCAGAGGGGCCAAAAATTTAAGACCTCCCAGGAGAGCACCAACTCCTGCATGGGACCTCAATTTTGTTTTGGAAAAACTCACTCTACCTCCTTTTGAGCCAGCTGCTTCTGCAGACTTAAAATTTCTCTCTTGGAAAAAAGCTTTTCTTTTAGCAGTTACTTCAGCTAGAAGGATTTTAGAACTACAGGCTCTTATGGCAGTGGAGCCTTTCATTATTTTTTACCCGGACAGGGTGGCTCTCAGGACCAGTCCATCCTTTATGCCTAAAGTGGTATCTAGTTTGGCCCTCAATCAGACCATTCATCTGTCAACTTTCTTCCCAAATCCACAGAACAAGGGTGATCATTCATTGGATGTATACAGACAACTAAGATTCTATTTAAACAGGACAAAATCTCTAAGAAAATCTGAACAATTACTGGTGGCATTTGCTGCAGGGGCAGAGGGAAAGGCTCTTTCAAAGCAGACTATTTGCAAATGGATAAGCCATTGTATTCGTTTCTGCTTTATGCATCATGGTAAACCTGTCCCCAAGGGGATCAGATAACATTCCACCAGAGCTGCATCTACTTCTGCAGCCTTTCTCAGAGGGGTTCCTACCAGAGACATTCTAGAAGCTGCTACCTGGAGCTCAGTTCATACATTCACCAAAGATTACCATTTACCTCTCCTCTCTAAATCCAGAGCAGGCTTTGCCACTGCTGTCCTGCAGGGCCTTATAGCTGCTCCTAATGCTGTATAAATCCATCCTTCTAACCATAGCTTTGGCATTCTACCCAAATGTAATGACTGCAACAGTGAAACACGAAGAACATAGTACAGTTGTGTACACTTACCATAAATGTAGATGTTCGAGTATATTCACTGTTGCAGTCGTGGTTACCCTCCTCCAGCCCCCTGATTTTTCTCTAATGATATCTCTCATTTCTGTTACTATCTTTAAAAGCCTTTTTGGTGTATTTGCTTTTGTCTGGAGATAAATGTTTTGTGTTTTTTATTCTACATATATTACATACATATATATATATATATATATCTCCCCATTTGGGGGGCACCTGACATCTGGGGCAAGAAAAACTGATGTAATGGCATCGGCTGCATGTTTTATACCCCTGACGTCATGGAAGAAGGGACAGCAACCGACGCAGGACCAAGACTTTGTTAATCAGGCCGACTGAGGACAACCTGCCAGCAGATTACCCAAATGTAATGACTGCAACAGTGAATACACTTGAACATCTACATTTATGGTAAGTGTACACAACTGTACTTTTTCTGCACTTCCCTTTGGCTTATCTACTGCACCCAGAGTTTTCACAAAATGCCTGGCTCCAGCCATTGCATACTGCAGGCAGAGAAATATCCAAATTTACCCATACTTGGGACGACTGCCTGATTCAGATGGACAGTCAGGAATTGCTGTTGCAGAACCTGACCATTTGTAAAACACCTTCTCACTTCCTTGGGGTACACCATCAATGAAAAGAAACCAAAACTAGTACCCAGTCAGAAGGTTGTATTCCTGGGAGCAAGCTTGGACACAACATCCCAGATGGCATTATTCGCTTCAGAAAAACAAGTCTATCTGACAGCCTACTTCAAACAAATGGCCACCAGAACCCAGCTATCCACAAGAAAAATACTGCAGGCTCTAGGGTTCATGACCTTATGTATACTGCTAATTCCATATGCAAGACTGCATATGAGGAAACTTCAGTGGTACTTAAAAAGTCTTAGGTGCCAACATTCTCAGGACCTGGAGACAGTCATTCCTATCGTACCCTGTCTAAGGAGAGAGTTCCTTTGGTGGACAGAAGCATGCTACCACAAAAAGGGACTGCCCTTTTCTCAACCCCACACCGCCCAGACCCAAACCACAGATGCATCAGACTATGCCTGGGGAGCACACATGGACAGCAAGAGCATTCAGGGCCACTGGAGCCCAAGTCAAATTCATTTGCATATAAACCAAAAAGAGTTGCTAGCTGTGCAGAATGCCCTGACAGCTTTCAGATCCCTACTCTTTCCAGGACAACTGCTAATAAAAACAGAGAACACCACAGTTATGTGGCACATCAACAAGCAGGGGGGAACCCACTCCTACCCACTCTGCGGGTTAGCCATGGCCCTGTGGCACATGGCCTTGGACTTGCAAGTCCATCTGCAAGCTCAATTCCTGCCAGGCAAACAAAACTCACTGGCAGACAACTTGAGCAGAAATCTCCTAGACCCACACGAGTGGCAATTGGAGACCAACACCTTCAACCTTCTGATTCAGAAATGGGGGACCCCAGAGGTAGATCTCCCTGCCTCCCCCTACAACCACCAGCCCAGCAAATTCTGCACCAGGGATCATCACAGTAGGGCCTGGAAAGTGGAAGCCCTGTCTTTTCAGTGGGTAAATCTCTCAGTCAATGCCTTTTCCCCTCTACCCCTTCTCTCAAGAGTATTTCTCAAGATAAGACAGGACAGTACAGACCAAGGACAATTCCGATTGCTCCAGACTGGCCACGCCAGCTCTGCTACCCTCTCCTGCGCAGCCTGTCACCTGTGCCACCCTGGCACCTACACCAGATCCCAACCCTGCTCTCCCAGCAGGAGGGACAGATTTTGCATCCACAACTGCAAACCCTAAATCTTGCAGCTTGGCTTATTCCTTGAATTCTCCCCCAGCAACCCTAAGCAAGCAGGTGCTGGAAATCATTCTTGAATCTAGAAGACCCAGTGCAAGAAAATCCTATGCTGATAAGTGGAAAATGTTCTGTTCCTGGATTCTATCTAAAGGAGAGGACACCGCTCTGCCCTCCATGCCTCTAATCCTTGATTACTTAGCAGATCTACTCCACAAAGGCCTGTCCTCCTCCTCCATTAAGATGCATGCCTCAGCCATTTTGGCTCATTACAGCACTGAGCCACCTTTCTTCTCGCACCCTCTTATCAAACAGTTCCTGAGAGGGGCAGACAACTTAAGGTCACCAAGGAGAGCACCCACCCCTGCTTGGGACCTTAACTTTGTACTGGAAAAGCTCACGCTTCCCCCCTTTGAACCTGCTGCATCAGCAGACTTAAAATTCCTCTCTTGGAAAACGGTGTTGCTTCTGGCCATCACTTCAGCTAGAAGAGTGTCTGAGCTACAAGCACTCATGGCTGTGGAAACCTTCATTATTTTCCATGCTGACAGGGTTTCCCTCAGGACTAACCCCCTTCCTTCATGCCTAAAGTGTTGTCCAGTGTGGCTCTCAACCAATCCATCCATTTGCCAACTTTCTTCCTTAATCATAAAAATAAAGGGGAAAGGATCCTGCACTCCTTGGACATGCACAGACAGCTCAGATTCTACCTTGATAGGATTAAGGCCTTCAGGAAATCTGACCTGTTATTACTCAGCTTTGCACCACGGGCAGAGGGTAAGGCTGTTTAAAAACAGACAATTTCCAAATGAATAGCACACTGTATCCATTTCTGCTACAAACACCATGGGAAACCAACTCTTCAAGGGGTCAGAACACATTTCACTAGGGCAACTTCTACCTGTACAGCATTCCTCGGGGGAGTCCGTACTAGCGACATTCTGGAGGCTGCTACCTGGAGTTCTGTACACACATTCACCAAGCATTACCACCTGCCTATATTTTCCAAATCCAGGGCGGGTTTTGCAACTGCAGTCCTGCAGGACATATTAGCTAGCCCAAACTCTTCTTGACTGCCTCCATCCTTTCTTCAGCTTTGGGAATCAACCCAAGTGTGATGACTGCAACAGTGAAACACGAAGAACATAGTACAGTTGTGTAGACTTATTATAAATGTAGATGTTCGAGTGTATTCACTGTTGCATTCCTGGATGTTCATCGTGCATACAGCTGCAGTCATTACAGATGGATTATCCTGCCGTCAGGCGGGCCCTCGGTCGGCCGAATTCCAAAGTCTAGGTCTGGCGTCTGTTGTCGTCGCTTCTTCCCTGACGTCAGTGCGGCAGGGGTATAAAAGAGGCAGCCGACACCATTTTCTTCAGTCTTTCTTGCCGCACAGTGCCTGAAGCAGTTCGCAAGTGCCGGTCGGCCAGCTCCTGAGATTTACGAAAGTATTTCAGCCGAAGTCTTCTTTAAAGCTAAGTACCCCATTGGGGAAACTTTTCTTGCCTCAGACCGATGTCAGACAAAGTTAATAATTGCATTTCTTGTGGAAAGCAAATACTGCATAAGGATTTCCACTCTTTCTGCATTCCTTGCTTAGGCCAAGACCACGACGTCTCGGCCTGCTGCTTTTGTGCTAGATTCAACAAACGCACTATTAAGCGTCGGGCAGAGTTCGCCCATCACTACTTTGGTAAAAAATTTAATTATTTTATGTCTTCGGATACTCCGACTCCAGTTTTGGGTAAAAGACGCAAAGATAAGGACCGACATACGAGGTCCGCGACTTCTACTGACACCACGCTAAGGCCGACTACCGGTTCTCCTGTTCTCAGCGAGGTGCCTACGCAGCCCCTGACTACCGATGACACTTCATTACCGGTGTCTTCTGTGCCCGAGGTCGCAGGCTCCTCGGCCCCCACTCCGACTACAGATACCGACGCCACTTTTGGCGGGGAAACCCAGAGTTTAGACAGGCCTGCCATTTCTCAAGGTGTCTTCAGGCCTTCCTCCTTCTCTATTAAGGCTTTCACAAAATCTAAAGCAGCCATGAAAACTAAAAAACAAGGACCACAGACCCCCTCTCAAGGCCCCATGCCTAAAAAACAGATGCTCAAAATGGCTGAGGATTTGATTACTCTTATCAGGGGTTCTCAACCCCCCTCGGACAAAAGGCCCAGATTAGAGGAAGACTACCCTTCCTCAGATCAAGCCTCTATTACCTCTGAACATTGAGGACCAGGAATATACATATTCTCCTTTTGAAGACTCTGATGCAGAGGAGTCTATTCCCTCGGTCTCCCCCCCCCCTGAGGACTACTCTTTTGGGGAAACCCTACATACTTTGAGGGAACATTTTCACTGAGAAGGCCAAGATTACTCAGATTCCAAGAAAAGGCTCAGGGATTTTCTCTTGCTCCCCCAGCATAGGCCTCTGGATATCCCTCCTGTCTTAGATATATAGGGAATTAAGGCCTCTACTGCTAAAAATCCATTACCTTCAGAGAGAGATTCCAGAGCTTTAGAAAGGTGGGGGAAAAAGGTGTATACCTTGGCCACTTTAACCATGAGGGCTTTAAACTGTCAGTTCCATATGTTAAAGTATCAACAGTTTTTATTATCTGAATTGAAAAGCAAAATGACACAACCTGAGCAACCAGATTTAAAAGAGTTGCAGGATTTGTTGCATAGTGCAGAGCAAGTGGGTAAACATACCTTACACTGTGGTTTTGATGCTTTAGAGGCCTCATGTAGAGCTGCTGTTACAGGGTCTGTCATACGTAGACATGCTTGGCTCAAAGAACAAGCCTTACCAGATCATGTCAAAGCTAAATTACTAGATGCACCTCTTCAAAAAGATGTATTGTTTGGTGTTAAAGCTGAGGAGGTACTAAAGAAAATGGAGGAAAAGGCGAGATCAATGCAAACAGTGAAAGATTTCCTGCAGGTACAACCTCCACGTTTCAGCAGAAACTGGCCTTCAAAAAATTGGTCCTTTCCAGCCACGGACAGACCTCAAAGAGGCAGATACAGGCTCCGAGGGTAGAGGGCAATCTCAAGGATCATTCAGAGCCAGGCAATAGCAAGCACCAACCCCAAGAGGTGGAGAAGATAGATCACAGTCATTCAGAAAGCAGACACAATGACGTTCCCCTTTACCTGCCAAGCAAAGCTTTAATGGCAGCACCTTTAGGCGGAAAACTGGCATTATTCTCAAAAAATTGGCATGTTGTCACAAAAGACAAATGGATCCTGGACATTATAGACAGAGGCTACAGATTCTACTTTCACACCCTTCCAAAAATGAGAGGCATGCCAAACCTGCCACAAAATCAAAGGGCAGAGGCACAAAAACAAATTTCAGCTCTCATGGACATGAAAGCTATTCAAGAGGTGCCTGCAAAAGAACAAGGTTAAGGGTTTTATTCCAGACTATTCCTGGTACCAAGGAAAGACAAAGATTGGAGACCTATTTTAGATCTATCCATCCTAAACACATATTTACAGGTACCAAAATTCAAGATGCTCACATTACAGCAGCTTCTTCCCATGCTGGGCAAGTAGTCTTGGCTGGTAACATTGGACCTCAAGGAGGCATACCTGCATGTCCCTATCAGACAAGATTGCAGAAGATACCTCAGATTTCTTGCAGGTTCAACCCATTATCAATTCTCTGCATTGCCCTTTGGCTTATCTACTGCGCCCAGAGTGTTTACGAAATTTCTGGCATCAGTAATTGCCTTCTGCAGACTTCAAGGAATACAAATATACCCATATCTGGACGACTGCCTGATCCAAGCGGACAGCAAGGACATACTTCTGAAACACCTGGCGTTTGTAATAAGACTGTTGAACTTTCTGGGATATGCAGTCAACAAAAAGAAATCAAAACTAATACCCTCTCAAACAATAACTTTCCTGGGTGCCAGCTTGAATACAAACACCCAGATGGCCTACCTCACGCCAGACAAACAAGGGCAACTATCTCAATACTTCAGCAAAATGGCAACCTTCACCAGGCTGACTGCAAGGAAAGTCCTGCAGGCTCTGGGATTCATGGCATCTTGCATCCTGCTGATCCCATGTGCAAAGCTGCATATGAGGAAACTTCAATGGTACCTAAAAAACTTATGGTCTCAACACAGCCACAGTTTGGAAACAATTATACCACTCATTCCATGTCTTCAAAAGGAATTTCTGTGGTGGGCTCAAGCATGCCAACGAAACAAAGGTCTCTGACTACGCCTGGGGGGCACACATGAAAGATCAGTGCATTCAGGGAAAATGGTCCCAAAAAGAGAAGCACCTACACATCAACCAAAAGGAAATGCTCGCAGTGCAAAATGCTATTATGGCCTTCAAAGACCTACTGCATCCAGGCCAGCTATTGATAAGGACAGACAACACCACAGTGATGTGGTACATAAACAAACGGGGGAACTCATTCATATACCCCCTGTGCAGACTAGCCATGACCCTTTGGAACACAGCTCTGGAATTGCAAATCCAACTTCAGGCACAATTCCTGCCAGGGAAGGAAAACACACTGGCAGAGAGTCTAAGCAGAAATATGACAGATCCACACGAATGGAAGTTGCATCCTCAAGTTTTCACAAAGATAACTCAGGCATGGGGGACAGCCAAGCATAGATCTCTTTGCTACCCACAGAAATTACCAACTGAAAAAATTTTGCTCAAGGACCTATCATCCACAGGCCTGGAAAGTGGACGCACTTTCCTTCAATTGGACAACATTGACAGTCTATGCCTTTCCGCCTCTCCCTCTGCTGCCCAAAGTTCTATTAAAAGCCAGAGCAGAGAGGCCGAAAATGATTCTCATTGCTCCAGACTGGCCAAGACAACACTAGTATCCACTCCTGAAGAGCCTGACTCATTCCACACCATGGATCCTACCTCTAGTGCCTCTTCTGTTGTCCCAGCACAACTTCAAAACTATTCACAGCCAGCTCAAAACCCTAAATCTAGCCGCATGGAGAATCCCTTGATTTCACAACAGTCCCTCCTCTCCAAGGAGGTGCAGGATGTCATCTTGGATGCCAGAAGACCTTCGACTAGAAAAGCCTACTCCGCCAAATGGAAGCGGTTTTGTGCCTGGAACCAGAAAAAGGCCGAATCCTTGGGTAATAAATATACCTCAAATATTACAGTACCTAGCTGAGATGTTAAGCAGTGGACTTTCCTTCTCCTCCATCAAAATCCATGCTTCAGCCGTTTTTGCACAATACAACACAGATCCTCCTTTATTCTCTCATCCTCTCTTAAGACAGTTCCTCAGAGGGGCTAAGAATATAAAACCCCCAAGGAAACCACGAGTCCCTGCTTGGGACCTCAACTTCATATTGGAAAAACTGACCCTTCCTCCATTTGAGCCAGCTGCTTCAACAGAACTACAATATTTGTCATGGAAAACAGCCTTCCTTCTAGCTATCACCTCAGCATGCAGGGTTTCGGAACTACAGGCCCTCATGGCTGTGCAACCTTTCATCATTTTCCATCAGGACAGAGTTTCCTTACGAACCAACCCTACCTTTATGCCAAAGGTAGTATCCAGTGTAGCCTTGAATCAGACTATCCACTTACCTACCTTTTACCCTAACCCACAAAACAAAGGGGAAAGACTACTGCATTCCTTGGACATTCACAGACAACTACGTTATTATTTGGACAGGACAAAGCCATTCAGGAAATCCGAGCACCTCTTTGTGTCCTATGCTACAGGTGTTCAAGGAAAGGCTATCTCCAAACAGACAATCTCAAAATGGATAGCCCACTGCATACGCTTTTGTTACTCATTTCATGGAAAAGCTTTGCCTTCAAGCATCAGGTCCCACTCCACAAGGGCCACAGCTACCTCTGCAGCTTTCCTCAGGGGGGTTCCTACCAAGGACATTTTGGAAGCAGCCACTTGGATTTCAGTGCACACTTTCTCCAAACACTATCACCTTCCACTTTACTCAAAATCTAGAGCGGGATTTGCCACAGCTGTCTTGCAGGGCATCCTTGCTCCTCCTAGTTCCACTTAGTGCCTGCCACCCCTACTTAGCTTTGGGATTCTACCCATCTGTAATGACTGCAGCTGTATGCACGATGAACATAGTACAGTTTTGTACCTACCATAAATGTAGATGTTCGAGTGCTCATACAGCTGCAGTCCAGGTTTCCCTCCCTCCATCCCCTCTTAGGACAGGCCTTCTGGCAAACACCTTCTCTTACAACCTATTTGGGGTATTATTTTATGGTGTATTTGCTTGCAAACTACTGTTTTTTGATTATTCTATATTGCATGACTGCATAAGTTTATGTTTTGCCTTCCTTCTGGGGACACCTGACATCTGGGGCAAGAAAAACTGAAGAAGATTGCGTCGGCTGGCTCTTTTATACCCCTGCCGCACTGACGTCAGGGAAGAAGCGATGGCAACTGACGCCGGACCTAGACTTTGGAATTCGGCCGACAGAGGGCCCGCCTGACGGCAAGGTAACCCATCTGTTATGACTGCAGCTGTATGAGCACTCGAACATCTACATTTATGGTAGGTACAAAACTGTACTTTTCCTCTACCAGATCCAAGCACTTTTCTTTTGGCAGCCCCCTTAGGGGGAAAACTAGCACTTTTTTCATCAAATTGGCAAATGTTTACCCAAGACAAATGGGTCCTGAACATAGTGTCCCAAGGCTACAGGTTCCATTTTCACACTCTACCAAGGTCAAAAGGTATGCCAGACCTGCCACACAATCTATCAATAGGCAGAGGCACAAAAACAAATTACAGCCCTCATGGACATGAGGGCCATTCAGCTAGTACCACAAGAAGAGCAGGGGCAAGGATTTTACTCCAGACTTTTCCTAGTACCCAGAAAGGACAAAACCTGGAGACCAATACTGGACCTGTCTATGCTAAATACGTTTCTGGAAGTTCCAAAATTCAAGATGTTGACTCTGCAGCAGCTACTGCCCATGCTGGGCAAGAGGGCTTGGCTCGTAACTTTGGACCTAAAAGAGGCATACCTGCATGTCCCAATCAGACAATCTTGCAGAAGATACCTCAGATTCATAGCTGGCTCAATGCATTACCAATTCTCTGCACTGCCCTTTGGCTTATCTACTGCCCAGCGTCTTCACAAAATGCCTGGCACCAGTAATTGTGTTTTGCAGACAAAAGGAATTCAAATATATCCCTACTTGGACGACTGCCTAATTCAAGCAGAGAACAAAGACATTCTTCTAAAGCATCTGGCGTTTGTAAAAAGATTACTAATTGGCCTAGGGTACACAGTAAATGAAAAGAAATCAAAACTAGTGCCCTCTCAAGAGATAATATTCCTGGGTGCAAGCTTAAATACAACTGCCCAGATGGCTTATCTCACGCCAGACAAACAAAAGCAACTGACTACTTACTACAAGAAATTGGCAACAAAAACCCACTTATCTGCAAGGAAAATCCTGCAGGCCTTGGGTTTCATGGCTTCCTGCATTCTACTAATTCCATATGCCAGACTGCATATGAGGAAACTACAATGGTAACTAAAAAGTGTTTGGACTCAGCATTGCCACAGCCTGGAGACAGTAATTGCACTCATTCCCTGCCTACAACAGGAGTTTCGATGGTGGGCGGAAGCCTGTCACCACAAGGGTCTGCCATTCAGTTTACCCACAGCCAGACAGACTCTGACAACGGATGCATCAGATTATGCCTGGGGGGCCCGTATGGCAGGAAAATGTATTCAGGGCACATGGCCTGTAAGCCAGATGCATCTTCACATCAATCAAAAAGAGATGCTAGCTGTTCAAAATGCCCTGACAGCCTTCAAGGACCTGCTTCATCCAGGACAGTTACTGATAAAGACAGACAACACTACGGTCATGTGGTACATAAACGAGCAGGGAGGTACACATTCCTACCCCCTCTGCAGACCAGCAATGACCTTATGGCACACAGCATTGGCTTTTCAAGTTCACCTGCAAGCACAATTCCTGCCAGGAAAAATAAATACTCTGGCAGACTAACTAAGCAGAAACCTCATGGATCCCCACGAATGGAAACTGGATCCACAAGTCTTCAGCATGATAATAAGGAAATGGGGATGCCCAGATATAGATCTATTTGCCTTCCCTCACAACTGCCAATTGCAGAGATTTTGCACAAGGATTTATCACAAGCAAGCATGGAAAGTGGATGCCCAATCCCTCAGCTGGAAAAATCTAACAGTATATGCTTTTCCCCCACTGCCTCTCCTTCCCAGGGTACTCCTAAAGGTCAGACAAGAGAAGCCAAAAATGTTACTGATTGCACCAGACTGGCCACGCCAGCACTGGTATCCAATCCTAAAGAGCTTGTCTCAAGGTCCAGCATGGATATTGCCTCAAACATCTCACTTGCTGACCCAACAAAACAATCAGATCCTGCACAGCCAACTCAGGACCTTAAATCTGGCAGTATGGCGGATAATATAGCCATTCAGAACACTCCTCTTTCAAAAGCTGTTATGGATGTTATCTTGGAGGCCCAGTACCAGAAAATCTTATGGAGAAAAATGGAAGAGATTCTGTGCTTGGAACCAGGAACGGGGCATTGACACGTGTGTACCAAATATCCCTTAGATTTTACAATACCTAACTGAAATGCTAAACAAAGGCCTTTCTTTCTCATCTATTAAGATTCATGCCTCTGCCATTTCAGCCCATTACAATATGGAACCACCTATCTTTTCTCATCCGTTAATAAGGCAGTACCTCAGAGGGGCCAAAAACATTAGGCCTCCAAGGAGAGCACCAATTCCGACCTGGGGCCTCAATTATGTTTTGGAAAAACTCACACTGCCTCCTTTTGAGCCAGCATCAACAACAGATATAAAATTCTTATCCTGGAAAACAGCTCTGCTCCTAGCAATACCCTCTGCAAGGGTTCTCGAGTTACAAGCCATGGCTTTGGAACCTTTCATCATTTTCATCCAGACAGGGTTTCTCTGAGGACAAACCCTACATTTATGCCTAAGGTGGTGTCCAGTGTAGCCCTCAACAAAACCATTCACTTGCCTACCTTTTATCCAAACCCACAGAACAAGGGTGAGAAAATTCTGCATTCTTTGGACATACACAGGCAGTTACGCTTCTACTTGGACCGAACTAAAGCTTTCAGAAAGACTGAGCAACTTTTAGTGTCCAAAAAACAAATGCTTGGTGTTGATACCCCAACCAGAGAACAACGATTGAGAAGCCACAAAAACAAAAGAACTCTGGAACGGTGCTGTTATGTATCCAAAAATTTTAATAAAACTCTGCCATAAAAAACATACAAACTTCTGAGAGGTAAGCGCTTTCGGGTGTTAACCCTTCATCAGACAAAGGTAAAATGGTGCAGAACACAATTTAAATAAGAACACAGCCAATGAACAATTAGTGTATGTTTTTTATGGCAGAGTTTTATTAAATTTTTGGATACATAACAGCACCGTTCCAGAGTTCTTTTGTTTTTGTAACTTTTAGTGTCATATGCTGCAGGATCACAAGGAAAGGCTATCTCAAAACAAACTATTTCTAAACGGATAGGCCATTGCATCCATTTCTGCTATTTTCAACATGGCAAATCAGTGCCTAAGGGCATTAGGCCTCATTCCACCAGAGCAGCAGCCACTTCAGCAGCCTCCCTCAGAGGAGTACCAACCAAAGATATCTTACAGGCTGCTACTTGGAGTTCAGTGCACACCTTCACAAAGCACTACCACTTACCACTTTGCTCTAAGTCCAGAGCAGGCTTCGCCACTGCAATTCTGCAGGGCCTCATAGCCTCTCCTAATCCTATTTAGCCCAGCCACCCTTCCTCAGCTTTGGGATTCAACCCAAGAGTAATGACTGCAACAGTGAAACATGATGAATATAGCACAGTTGTGTACCTACCATAAGTGTAGATGTTAGAGTGTATTCACTGTTGCAGTCCAGGTTACCCACCCACCATCCCCCTTTTCTTTGCTGGGACGCATCTGCACTTCTGTATCCTATACAACCTATGTGGTGTATTTGCTTGTAGATGAAGGAAATGTTATTTTTGTGCATGCATTTTTATTGGCATATTTTTCAGCCTACCAATTTGGGGACACCTGACATCTGGGGCAAGAAAAACTGAAGAAAATGGCATCGGCTGCATCTTTTATACCCCTGGCGTACTGACGTCAGGGAAGAGGCGACAGCAACTGACGCAGGACCTAGACTTTGGAATTCTGGCCGAGGGTAGCCTGCCAGCAGGATAACCCCAAGAGTAATGACTGCAACAGTGAATTCACTCGAACATCTACATTTATGGTAGGTACACAACTGTACTTTGTCAGTAAAAGTTAATAATTGCATTACTTGTGGAAAGCAAATGCCTCAAAGATTTTCATTCGTAAAGTATTCCTTGCCTGGGCCCTGACCATGACGTACCTTGCTGTCGGTTTTGTGCTTTATTTAATCAGCGTACTATCCGTCCGGGTATATTTTTGCCTCTAAATACTTCGGTTCTTGGTTTAATTATCCAGAAATGTCGTCAGTTAGCCATCCAACTACCAGGATTTTGAAAAAAACGCAAAGGTAAAGACCGAGACAGGCCGCCAAGGTCCAAAACTGCCGACGACGCTTCTCCTAAGCCAGTCGCCAGTTCGTCGGTACTCAGTCAGACGCTTTTGCAGCCCCTGATACCCGCTACTTCTGATTCACAGGCCTCTACTGACACCCATTCGGAGTCCGGTATGCCGTGAGAACCTTCAATTATGGAACCCGCATATGTCTCTACCTTGGATGGGTCCGAAGCCGCTGTGCAGGCACCGGCTTCTGAGGGTGTTTTCAGGCCTACAGATTTGTATATCAGACTGATGCCATCTTCAAAACTAAGGCCAAAATCTCGATCTATGTCTAAAAAACGACACCTAGGCCACATGTGCAGGCTCCTATGCCTAAAAAATAAATGATCAAAAATGTCTGAAGATTTAATTTTTCTGATCAGGGGTAGCCAACCCCCCCCCCCCCTTCTAAGAGGCCTAGGCAAGATATTGACTATGATTCCTCTGAACAGGATTCTATTTCTTCTGACTCTTCTAATGAATAGGAATTGTCTGCACCTACTTATGAGGACTCTGATGCAGAAGATTCCTTTCCTTCTGCTTCTCCCCCTGAGGATTTTTCTTTTGGGGAAACTTTACATACCTTAAGGGAACATTTCAACTGGGAAAGTCAGGATTTTTCTGAGTCTAAAAAGAGACTTAGGGATTTTCTTCTTCTTCCTCAGCATAGGCCTTTGGCTATACCCTCCTGTTCTAGACATTGTTGATGATGTTTTTTCAGAATCTAATCTGGCTCCTGATTCTCTGCCTCTGGCTCCTTGTAAGCCAGACAGATATTACAGGGTTCATGACTCCCACAAATTCCTTTTAAAAAATCCTATTGCGGATCCTGAAACCATTTCTCAGGATACCAAGGGCATTAAAGCTTCTACTGCTAAAAATCCTACCCCTTCTGATAGAGATTCCAAGGTGCTGGATAGATGGGGTAAGAAGGTTTACACTTCTGCAACCTTAGCAATCAGGGCTTTAAACTGTCAATTTCATATGCTAAAAATATCAGCAGCATATCATGGGAATGCTTAAACAGAAAATAATGTTGATTTCTGACTGTGTGGAAAATAAAGATTTACAGGATTTATTGCATTCAGCTGAACAAGTTGGAAAAATACTTTGCAATGTGGTTTTGATTCTTTGGAGGCCTCTTGCAGGGCTGCTGTTACTGGGTCTGTGCTAAGAAGGCATGCTTGGCTCAAAGAGCAAACTCTGCCTGATCACATTAAAGCAGAATTGTTGGATGCTCCTTTACAACAGGACCAACTCTTTGGTAATACAGCTGAAGAAATTCTAAAAAAGGTGGAAGAGAAAGCTAAATCTATGCAAACTGTGAAAGATTTCTTACAAGTGCAACCTCCAAGATTTAGTAGGCACTGGCCTACTGAGAACTGGTCCTTTCCAGTTCCTTCGAGAGCCACTCAAGTCAAACCCAGACATTCCAAAGGCACCAGGTTTCAGTCCCAAGGGATTTTCAGAACAAAACAATGGGGTGCCTCCTCTTTCAAATCTGGAAACAACAAGACACCTCCCTATGGTAAGCAGTCTCACTGACTTTCCCTTTACACTTAACAAGCACTTACCTTTTAGCCACCCCTTTGGGGGGAAGACTGGCTCTTCTTGCAAAAAAATGGCAACTTATAACCCAGGACAAATGGGTTTTAGGTATAGTACCCCAGGGATACAGATTTCATTTCCACACATTGCCAATTCCAAGCAGATGGCCAGACCTACCCCCAAATCAGTGGGCAGAGGCCATAAAGAAGTACTTTCCCTCATGAGCATGGGGGCTATTCAACTAGTACCAGAAGAGGAAAAGGGACAAGGTTTCTTTTCAAGACTTTTCCTGGTACCCAGAAAAGACAAATCATGGCATCCAATCCTGGACTTATCTACTCTAAACACCTTTCTGGACATTCCAAAAGTCAAGATGCTGACTCTTCACCAGTTACTTCCTATGCTAGGCAAAGATGCCTGGTTGGCAACTCTAGATTTAAAAGAGGCTTACCTGCATATCCCAATCAGGGAATCTTGCAGAAGATACCTCCGCTTCAAAGCAGGCTACATGCATTACCAGATGTTCTTCGTGTTTCAGTGTTGCAGTCATGACATTTGGGTAATCTGCTGGCAGGTTGCCCTCAGTCGGCCTGAATTCCAAAGTCTTGGGTCCTGCGTCGGTTGCTGTCTCCTCTTCCATGACGTCAGGTCATCAGGGGTATAAAACATGCAGCCAATACCATTTTCTTTAGTTTTTCTTGCCCCCAAAAAGGTAGCAATAACATATATATATATAAGTCTTGTATTTTCAGCTTAAAAAAAGTTTAGTGTGTGGCTGTAATTAACTCAATGACCACAAGATGGTGTCTGGTTATAACATTAAACCTACAAGTCTGAATGACATGTTATATAGTAACATTTTCAAAGAGATTCATTTAAAAGTATAGAAAGTTTTTAAAGCATTGGAAAACTTACATTAAATATATACTAAATATGTAACAATTTGAGTATAAATGGTTTTAGTGAATTGTATTCATTTTTGCAAGTGTTTTTAACATGGCTTTCATGAATTAATTACTCAATTAAGTGATTTTAATTTATTGTGCTGCTTGATTGGACAAGAGATCTGTGATTAAATTCAAACAGTATATAAAACCACCTCATTTTAAAATTGATGTATAACTGATGAAGTTGTCCAAAACGCCTATGTGGATAATGCTATTGTTCTTTTACTGATCCAGTCTCTACTGTGGAGTTTTTAAGTGCTTATTAAAGCAATTTTTCCTTGGAGCTTCGATTCATTTGTGCCTGGTGGAGTATTCTTAGTTAACTTTTTTGGATATATATATAAATACATGCTTCAATATAAACTTTACCTTCATCTACAAGCAAATACACCACATAGGTTGTAGAAGATAGTGAAGGAAAGATAAACTTCAGAATGACAGGGGGATGGTGGGAGGGTAACCTGGACTGCAACAGTGAATACACTCTAACATCTACATTTATGGTAAGTGTACACAACTGTGCTATGTTCTTTGTGTTTCACTTTTGCAGTCATTACATTTGGGTAGAATCCCAAAACTATGGTTGGAAGGCTGGAGCTAAACAGCATTAGGTGCGGCTATAAGGCCCTGCAGCACTGCAGTGGCAAAGCCTGCCCTGGATTTAGAGTGGAGAGGCAAATGGTAATGCTTTGTAAAGGTGTGAACAGAACTCCAAGTAGCAGCCTCTAGAATGTTTTTGGTTGGTGGTACTCTGAGAAAGGCTGCTGAAGTAGCTGCAGCTCTGGTGGAATGAGACCTAATGCCCCTGGGCACAGGTTTACCATGGTGTAAGTAGCAGAAACAGATGCAGTGGCTTATCCACTTTGAAATTGTCTGCTCTGAAATAGCCTTTCCTTCTGACCCTGCAGCATATGACACTAGTAATTGCTCAGTTTTTCTTAGAGCTTTTTTTAATTTTATTTGCTCCCCATTTGGGGGGCACCTGACATCTGGGGCAAGAAAAACTGATGTAATGGCGTCGGCTGCATGTTTTATACCTCTGACGACCTGACGTCATGGAAGAAGGGACAGCAACCAACGCAGGTCCCAAGACTTTGTTAATCAGGCCGACTGAGGGCAACCTGCCAGCAGATTACCCAAATGTAATGACTGCAACAGTGAATAAACTCGAACATCTACATTTATGGTAAGTGTACACAACTCTACTATTTTCAACATGTTGACAAGCAAATGGGGGAGCCCAGATATAGACCTGTTTGCCTCCCCCCCAGATCCATCAATTGAACAAATTTTGCACAAGGATTCCCCACAAACTAGCTTGGAAATCAGTTTATGCCTTTCATCCTCTGCCTCTGCTCCCCAATGTACTACTAAAGCTCAAACAGGACAAGCCAAGGACGATTTTAATTGCACCAGACTGGCCACGCCAACACTGGTACCCCCTCCTGCGCAGTGTGTCACGCTTGGCCCCATGGCACCTGCCTTAGACTCCTTTCCTGTTGTTTCAGCAGGAGAACCAGATTCTGCACCCTCAGCTGCAAACCCTGAACCTAGCAGCCTGGCTAATTACCTAATCTCTCCTTTGCCACCCCTCAGTAAATCAGTGATTGATATCATTTTAGAGGCTAGGAGGCCTAGTACTAGAAAATCTTATGCTGCAAAATGGAAAAGATTTTGTACTTTGAACCAATCTCAAGGGTTGAGTGCAGCAGTGTTCAAATTACCTCACATTCTGCAATATTTGACTGAGATGCTTCATAAGAGCTTGTCCTTTTCCTCCATCAAAATTCATGCCTCAGCCATTTCAGCTCATTATAGCACAGAGCCACCCCTCTTCTCTCGCCCACTGCTCAAGCAGATGTTCTTCATGTTTCACTGTTGCAGTCATTACATTTGGGTAATCTGCTGGCAGGTTGCCCTCAGTCGTCCTGATTAACAAAGTTTTGGGTCCTGCGTCGGTTGCTGTCCCTTATTCCATGACGTCAGGTCGTCAGGGGTATAAAACATGCAGCCGATGCCATTACATCAGTCTTTCTTGCCGTGCGGTGCCCAAAGCAGAAGCAGTTCGCAAGTGCCGGTTGGCCGACTCCTGAAATTTTCGGTTTCGAGTTTCAGAACCGAAGTCTTTAACTTAAAGCTAAGTGCCCCTTTGGGGAAACTTTTTCTTGCTCCTTACTGATATCAGTAAAAGTTAATAACTGTATTACTTGTGGAAAGCAAATACTTCACAAAGATTTTCATTTGTACTGTATTCCTTGCCTAGGCCCTGACCACGAAGTACCTTGCTGTCGATTTTGTGCTTTATTTAATCAGCGCACTATCCGTCGTCGGTACATTTTAGCCTCTAAATATTTCGGTTCTCAGTTTAATTATCCAGAAATGATGTTGGTTAGCCACCCGACTACCGGGATTCCGAAAAAATGCAAAGATAAAGACAGACACAGGCCGTCGAGGTCCAAAACTGCTGACGACACTTCTCCTAAGCCAATCGTCAGTTTGCCGGTACTCAGTGAGATGCTTTCGCAGCCCCTGATACCCGCAACCCATTTGGAGTCCAATATGCTGCGAGATGCTTCACCTATGGAACCCGCGGATGTCTCTACCTTGGATGGGTCTGGAACCGCTTCTGTGTGTGTATTCAGGCCTACAGATTTACATATTAAACAGACTCCACCTTCAATACTAAGGCCTAAATCTCGATCTATGTTTAAAAAACCAACGCCCAGACCATATGTTCAGGCCCATATGCCTAAAAAACAAATGATCAAAATGGCTGAAGATTTAATTACTCTACTCAGGGGTAGTCAACCCCCCACCCCACCCCTTCTAAGAGGCCTAGGGCTGAGATTGACTATGAATCTTCTGATCAGGACTCCTCTTCTGACTCTTCTAATAACCTGGATTTGTCCTTATCTACTTATGAGGATTCTGATGCAGAGGATTCCATTCCCTCTGCTTCCCCCCTGAGGATTTTTCTTTTGGGGAAACTTTACATACCTTAAGGGAGCATTTCCACTGGGAAAGTCAGGAATTTTCTGATTCAAAAAAAAAGGCTTAGGGATTTGCTTCTTCTACCTCAGCATAGGCCTTTGGCTATACCTCCTGTACTAGACATTGTTGATTGTGTTTTCGGAATCCAGGATGACCCCTGATTCCCTGCCTCCGGCACCTAGTAAACCTGACAAATACTACAGGGTTCCTGAGTCCCACAAGTTCCTTTTCAAAAAGTCCTGTTACAGATCCAGAAACCTTTTCTCAGGGGCCCAAGGGCGTTAAGGCTTCTACTACTAAAAATCCTACCCCTTCTGATAGTCTCCTGGGCGCTGGATAGATGGGGTAAAATGGTTTATACTTCTGCAACCTTGGCAATCAGGGCTTTAAACTGTCAGTTTCATATGTTAAAATATAAACAGCATATTATTGGACTGCTTAAATGGAAAATTATGTTGATTTCTGACTGTGGAAAATAAAGATTTACAGGATTTATTGCATTCTGCTGAACAAGTTGGAAAACATACTTTGCAATGTGGTTTTGATTCTGTAGAGGCCTCTTGCAGGGCTGCTGTTACTGGGTCTGTGCTTAGAAGGCATGATTGGCTTAAGGAACACTCTCTGCCTGATCATATTAAAGTGAAATTGTTGGATGCTCCTTTAAATCAGGACCGCCTGTTTGGCAATAAGGCTGAAGAAGTTCTAAAAAAGATGAAAGAGAAAGCTAAATCTATGCAAACTGTAAAAGATTTCTTACAAGTGCAACCTCCAAGATTTAGTAGGCACTGGTCTACTAAGAATTGGTCCTTTCCAGCTCCTTCCATATCCTCTTAAGCCAAACCCAGACGCACCAGAAGCACCAGGTTTCAGTCCCAGGGGACTCTCAGAACTAAGCAATGGAGGGCCTCCACTTCCAAATCTGGAAATAAGACTCCCCCCTATGATAAACAGTCTCAATAACTTTCCTTTAAAATTACCAGGCACTTACCTTTTAGCCACCCCTTTGGGGGGAAGGATTGCTCTTCATGCAAAAAACTGGGAACTCATAACCCAGGACAAATGGGCTTTAAATATAGTGACCCAGGGATACAGATTTCATTTCCACACGTTGCCAACACCAAACAGGTGGACAGACCTGCCCCCAAATCAGTGGGCAGAGGCTCAAAAACAAGTACTTTCCCTATTAAACATGGGGGCTGTTCAGCCAGTACCAGAAGAGGAAAAGGGACAAGGTTTCTATTCCAGGCTTTTCCTGGTACCCAGAAAAGACAAATGATGGCGTCCAGTTCTGGAAATGTCTACTCTAAACACCTTTCTGGACATTTCAAAATTCAAGATGCTGACTCTTCACCAGTTACTTCCTATGCTAGGCAAAGATGCCTGGTTGGCAGCTCTAGATTTAAAAGAAGCATACCTGCACATCCCAATCTGGGAATCTTGCAGAAGATACCTATGCTTCAAAGCAGGCTACTTGCATTATCAGTTCTCTGCACTGTGCACTGCCCTTTGGCTTGTCTTCTGCGCCCAGGGTATTCACAAAGTGCCTGGCTCCAGTAATTGCATTTTGCAGGCAAAGAAACATTCAAATATTTCCATACCTGGATGATTGTCTAATTCAGGCAGAAAACCAGGGCATACTTCTTAATCATCGGGCGTTTGTAAAAAAAAGTTCTGACTTGTCTGGGGTACACCCAAAATGGAAAGAAATCACAACTGGTACCCTCTCAACAGATTACATTCCTGGGTGCAAGCTTGAATACAACTGCCCAGATGGCTTTCCTCACGCCAGAGAAGCAAATTCATTTGGTAACTTACTTCAAACAAGTGGCCACAATATCCTTGCTATCTGCAAGACCAATACTGCAAGCCTTGAGGTTCATGGCCTCCTGCGTTCTTCTAATTCCATTTGCAAGTCTGCATATGAGGAAACTACAGTGGTACTTTTTTGTCTATGATGTCAACACTGTCACAGCCTGGAAACAGTGATTCTTATCATACTCTGCCTACATGTGGAGTTCCAGGGGTGGGCAGAGGCCTGCTACCAAAACAAGGGACTGCCATTCATACTACCCCCTGCTGCCCAAACCCCAACTACAGATGCATCAGACTATGCATGGGGGGCTCACCTGGCAAGGAAGTGCATTCAGGGCAAATGGAACCCCAATCAAATGCACCTACATATCAGTCAAAAAGAAATGTTAGCTGTACAGAATGCTCTGACAGCCTTCAAGGACTACATTCTTCCAGGACAACTAATGGTAAAGACGGACAACACCACGGTTATGCGATACATAAACAAGCAGGGAGGTACACATTCCTACCCTCTCTGCAGACTAGCCATGGCATTGTTGAACACATCCTTGAGCTACCAAGTGCACCTACAAGCTCAGTTCCTGCCAGGAAAATTGAATACACTGGCAGATGGACTAAGCAGAAATCTCATGGACCCACACAAGTTGAAACTGGAACCATGGATTTTCAACATGTTGACAAGCAAATGGGGGAGCCCAAACGTAGATCTATTTGCCTCCTTCCAGAACTACCAGTTGGTCAAGTTTTGCACAAGGACTCCCCACAAAAAAGCCTGGAAAGTGGATGCTCTGTCCTTCAGTTGGAAAAACGTATCAGTCTACGCCTTTCTCCCTCTGCCTCTGCTCTCCAAAGTTCTGCAAAAGTCAAACAGGACAAACCAAGAATGATTTTGATTGCTCCAGACTGGCCAAGCCAACACTGGTACCCAGTCCTGCGCAGTGTCACAAATATCTCCATGGCACCTGCCTAAGACACCATCCTTGCTGTCTCAGCAGGAGAACCAAATTCTGCACCCTCAGCTTCCAACATTGAACCTTGCAGCCTGGCTAATCACTTAAATTCACCCTTAGCATCCCTCAACAAACCTGTGATGGATGTCATCTTGGAGACGAGAGGACCTAGTACTAGAAAATCTTATGCTGACAAATGGAAAAGATTCTGTGCCTGGAAACAGTCTGTAGGGATGAGCACAGCAGCGCCCAATTTACCTCAGATTTTGCAATACTTAACTTAGATGCTTCACAAGGGCCTGTCTTTATCCCTCTATTAAAATCCACGCCTCAGCTGTTTCAGCTCACTATAACACAGAACCACCCCTCTTTTTTCATCCCCTGCTCATGCAGTATCTCAGAGGGGCAAAGGACTTGAGACCACCCAGGAGAGCTTCTACCCCTGCCTGGGACCTTAACTTTGTTTTGGAGAAGCTCACTCTACATCCTTTCGAGCCAACTGCTACTGCAGACTTAAAATTTTTTTCTTAGAAAACAGCCTTCCTTTTAGCAATCACTTCAGCTAGAAGGATATCTGAATTACAGGCCCTTATGGCAGTGAAGCCTTTCATTATTTTTCATGAGGACACGGTATCTCTGAGGACCAATCCATCCTTCATGGCCATGCTGGTTTCCAGTGTGGCTCTTAATCACTCCGTTCATTTGCCAACCTTCTTTCCCAATCCACAAAACAAAGGGGAACGGATTCTGCATTCCTTGGACGTGCACAGACAACTTAGATTCTACTTGGACAGAACTAAATTTTGAAGAAGGTCTGAACAATTGCTAGTAGCATTTACTGCTGGGGCAGAGGGGAAGGCTATTTCAAAACAAACCATTTCTAAATGGATAAGCCATTGCATGCATTTCTGCTATAAGCACCATGGAAAACCTATCCCCCAGGGGATCAAATCACACTCCACCAGGGCTGCATCCACTTCTGCAGCCTTTCTCAGAGGTGTCCCTACCAGGAATATTCTAGAAGCTGCTACCTGGAGTGTCCCTTATCCACTGCTCCCAGAGTTTTCACAAAATGCCTGGCTCCAACCATTGCTTTTTGCAGACAAAGAAATATTCAGATTTACCCTACTTAGACGATTGCCTGATTCAGGCAGACAGGAAAAGCTGTTACAGCACCTCACCTTTGTAAAGGACCTACTGACCTCCCTGAGGTATACTGTCAATGAAAATAATCAAAACTAGTCCCCACACAAAAAATTGTATTCCTGGGAGCAAGCCTGGACACAGCATCCCAGAGTGCATTCCTTACTCCAGAAAAACAAGCCTTACCTGATAGGCTACTTCTTTCAACTAGCCACCAGACCCCAGTTATCCGCTAGGAAAATCCTGCAAGCTGCAGAGTTCATGGCCTCCCTGCATTCTACTCATTCCATATGCCAGACTTCATATGAGGAAACTGCAGTGGTACCTAAAAAGCCTTTGGTGACAACACTCTCAAGACCTGGAAACTATCATACCAATGATACCCTGTCTGAGGAAAGATTTTCTTTGGTGGGCAGCAGCATGCAACCACAACAAGGGACTTCCCAACTCACAACCCCATGCCGCGCAGACCCTCAACACAGACTCATCAGACTATGCTTGGGGTGCACACCTGGACGTCAGGTGCATTCAGGGCCATTGGAGCCCAAATCAAATACATCTGCACATCAACCAAAAAGAGATGCTAGCTGTTCAGCATGCCCTGACTGCTTTCAGACCCCTACTTTCCCCAGGGCCTCTACTGATCAAAACAGACACCACCACAGTGATGTGGTATACCACAGTGATGTGATATAGCAACAAGCAGGGAGTGACTCACTCTTATCCTGTCTGTAGGCTTGCCATGACCCTTTGGCACACTGTCTCAGCCATGCAAATACACCTGCTAGCACGATTCCTGCCAGACACCCTAAACTCTCTGGCAGACAACTTAAGTAGAAACCTGCTAGACCCACACGAGTGGCAGCTAGACCACAGAACCTTCACCCTTGTAAACCAGAAATGGGGCACCCCAAAGGTGGACCTCTTTTCCTCCCACTCCAATCAGCTCAGCAAATTCTGCACCAGGGAACCTCACAGCAAGTCCTGGAAAGTGGATGCTCTATCCTTCCAATGGGTAAACCTCTCGGTCTATGCATTACCCCCTCTACCACTCATTTCAAGGGTACTGCTCAAAATAAGGGAGGGAAAAGCAAGGGCAATCCTGATTTGCCCCAGACTGGCCATGCCAGCATTGGTCCCCACTGCTGCGCAGCCTGTCACCCCTGCCACCATGGCACCTACCTCAGATCCCAACACTCCTGACCCAGAAGAATGGAGAATTCATACATCCCCATTTGCAGACCCTCAACCTGGCAGCCTGCTTCTTCCCTGACCTCTCCTCAAGCTACCAGCCTAAGCAAACAAGTCCTAGGTGTTATACATGAGGCCAGATGCCCCAGCACTAGAAAATCCTATGCTGACAAGTGGGGAAAGTTTTGCACCTGGATCCAGGCTAAGGGAGCCGAAACAGCACAGCCCCCTCTATCTCTCATCCTGGATTACCTAGCAGACCTACTACATGGGGGGCGTCCTTCTCTTCTGTTAAAATTCATGCCTGTGCCATCTCTGCTCATTAAAGCACAGCGCCACTTCTGTTCATACTTTCACCACGCATTACCACCTGCCTATCTTCTCCAAATCCAGGGCAGGCCTTGCCACAGTAGTTTTGCAGGGCATCCTAGCCAGCCCCCAGTCTTCTTGACTGCCTCCACCCTTTTCTTCAGCTTTGGGAGTCAACCCAAGTGTGATGACTACAACAGTGAAACACGAAGAACATAATACAGTTGTGTACACTTACCATAAATGTAGATGGTCGAGTATATTCACTGTTGCAGTCCTGATTTCCCACCCTCCCATCCCCCTTGTCTCTCTCTCTCTCTCTCTGTCTCCCTGTCTTCTTACAGGGAATTTTTGGTGTTTACTTTCTACTGGTGATGTTCTTCCACCATAACCTAGCTCCCTATTTGGGGTCTCCTGACAGTTGGGGCAAGAAAAAACTGATGTAATGGCATCAGCTGCCTGATTTTATACTACTGACGACCTGACGTCAGTCCTGGAGCGACAGCAACCGACACAGAAATACTAAGCCTCGGGTTATCCTGCCAGAGCCGAATACCAAAGTGTGATGACTACAACAGTGAATACACTCGAACATCTACATTTGAGGTAAGCGTACACAACTGTACTTTCCTCAGAGCTCAGGTACAGACGGGGGTGATCCCAGCTTCATCTCCCATCTGATCTGTAAGCTTGCCCTCCACCCAACCTCAAGTGATATCTCCTTCTGCAGTTTCAGAGCCCATGTATCCAAGATCTTCGGGACTGTCCTTGTCAGATCTCAAGACAAATCTTTCTTCCACTCTGACTGCATTCCTGTGTTATCCAGTTCTAAACCTTTCAGAATAGGATGACTTTCTGAGTCAAATTGTCAGTGCCAGCTCAGGGGTGTTAGGGTCAACTCTGAGTTGTTGGAGCCATCCTTGCCCCTCGGAGCCTTTTTGCTGAACAGCTCATGTCCAACTCCCTCCTTGAGAACAGAGGTCTATGGAGATTCAGGGTGCAGTAACACAGGTTGCCTCAGTTCCAGAGCAGCAGACTGCTGTTTTCCCATGAATCTTCTGCCTTTGCGGTAGTGAAGAGGGCTTTCTGTTTACTGAGAGAGAGAGAACACCCTTACCCCCCTAAGATCTCATTTTTGCTCCTCCATTGAATTTGAGCTCTGAGCCTTTTAGGTCAGTACCACCGAGGGAAACTACCTGATCAAGTCTCAAGTCTTCCTCAGGACTCCCATGTCACTTCTGACACCTCTCCAGACCATCCCACTGATGAGGTCCCTAGGAAGAGAACATGTAAAAGGAGACACCTAGATTCCCCCCAAATCTCTCAACAGAGGGCAGTAACTTCTATAAAAGGGAGTGGTCTCCCAGATCCCCACCTGATATCTCCTTTGGAGAGATTCTAGAACTTCTCGTGCAAAAAAGGAGTCGTCATTGTTTCTGGAAGCTGGAGGAGTCAGTGTTTCTGGAGGCTTTCAGGTCTGACCCAGCTACGTCTTGGGTGGTCTCACTGGTGATGAGTAGATGGACCAAGTCTCTCAATGTGCATGGAAAGAGCTGGATACTGCGGACCCTATCCCTAAGCATCCAGATAAGTTCTTAGCTCACCTAAAAGATAGAGCCCACTGGAGCAAGGGAGTCCCTGTCAATGCTGTGGTCTTGGTGGCAGCCACTAAATAAGCTTGTGGAACACAGCTCATCTGTCCATCAGGAGTCTAGGGCCTTGGACAGATTTGGCAAGCACGTTTATGCCTTAGTGACCTTTGCCTTGATGTTGTTGAATTACCTGGTGCAATTTACCGGAGTACAAAGAGATTTAACCAAGCAGCTATCCAAATCTCTTTCTGGGCCCATGTCTGTGGAGGACTAGAAGAAAAGCTTTTTCACAACTGGTCACCTTTCAGTCCATTTCCAGTGTGTCCATGAGGCAGTTATGTCATACTGCTGAGGGTACCTCAAGGGTGGTGGGTTAGTCATAGCTATTAGGAGACATGCCTGGATGCACTTGTGCGATTTTGCAGAGCCCTTCAAGTCTTTGTTCATCAGTGCTTTCTGTGGTGGATCATCCTTATTTGGCTCCAAAGTGAGAGAGATGTTCTCCATAAGTGAGCAAGATGGAAAGACCTTGTCTGCCATTGGATTTGTTTCTCTACCCTTCAGAGATCCTTCTCTCTGAATCAGCGAGGTGGTATGCAGATGTGATTTTGTAAGTCCCAAGGTTCTTTCCAAGACTCACAAGGAGGCTTTTCTCCCTGGGGCAGGGGGGGGGGGGGACGCAAATGGAAGATACCACTTTCATGGCGGAAGTGGCTTGAAAAACCATGGTTTCAGGGATACATTCTCTTATAAACCCTACCAACGTTCCTGAAAGGTTGCCAGGCTGCTGTACTCTGGAGGCAGTTGTGGGGGGGGGGGGGATGCTTGTCTATGCAGCCAAAAGCCTGAGCATCCATCACAAGAGATACTTGGATGCAGAGGATTATATCCAGAGGTTACCTTACACCATTTTCCCAACCTCATCCCCTGTAAAAATGAAAAAGATTCCCGATGTTCCACACAATCAGAAGAAAGCAGCAGCCCTGGAAATAGAAAAGCTGCTAGAAAAAGAGTAATCCAGAAAGTACCCCCAGAACAGTTAGCATACGGAACCTACTCAGAATTCTTTTTAGTGCCAAAAATAGACAGAGGACTTGAGACCCATCCTGGATCTTTTTGCAGAATAAACCAGTGTGTGAAATATTCAAAGTTCCAGATGGTCACGATTCAGTCCATTTTAACCCTGCTATACAAAACAAAGATTGGCTGTGCTGCATAAATCTTCAGGATGCCTACTATCACATCAGAATGAACAGGTGTTCTAGAAGGTACCTGCACTTGGCTGGGAGACCATCATTACCAGTTCAGAGCACTGCCCTTTGGACTCACCACAGCCCCCAGGGTGTTCACCAAATGCATGGCAGTGGAAGCAGCTCACCTGAGACTGCTGGGATTCAAGTTGTTTCTCTCTAGATGACTTGTTCTAGGCTGCTTCAACCAGGCATCTACTTATACAGTCAAGGAACTCTCTGCTCCAGTTTTGTGACCATCCGGGCATTACAGTCAACTACAAGTTACATACAGCTGCAGAGAATGGGGAGTTCATAGGTGCTTGTGTAGACAGTCACTCAGATAGCATCACTTCCTCCTAAAGAATACAAACTCTCAGATCCCATGTCATGGAAGAGATATCGCATTCTTCTCTTCCAGTACGACTAGTCTTGCAGGCCATAGGATCCATGGCAGCAGCAAGTACTCTGGTACCATTAGCCAGATTTCATGAGAGCAGTCCTGCTAACATTGCAGGCCTTTCAAGATGCTCTCCCCTCTGGGATAATTGCAATTCATACAGACAATATGTCGGTAGTCTGGTACATCAACAAACGGGTGGGAACCAGATCTTACCCTGTGTATTGAGAGATGAGTGTGTGGCAATGGGCAATCTCTTCTGGCCTCTTTCTCATGGAAACGCACATACTGGGGAAAGTCATTGTGCTTGCAGACAAATTAAGTAGGTCTATTCTGATACCTTACGAGTTGTCAGTTAGTGTCAAAGTAGTGGAGAGAATTTTCCGTCAATGGAGCCAGCCATGCTGCAATCTTTTTGTTTCTCCCTGTAACAACTAGTGCATCAGGTTCTTTGCTCTGATCTCTCCATTGGGAGTTACCAAGAGATGCTCTAGGCCATGATTGGCCTGCCATTCTTCTTTACCATTATCCCCATTACCTCTAATTCTCAATTTTTTACAGAAAGCATTCTGGTTGAAGAGTACAGTCATCCTCATTGCACCTTTCTTGCGTCATCAAGTTTGGTTTGCCTTCTTGTGGCCTCATCTCTTGTATGACACATCCAGATATCAACGGTCTGAAGTTGACCTCATGGTTTTGTCCACTTCCAGTGATGGCTAGACAGTTCAGGCTTTCTTCACCCATCCACCATAATCTCTTATTTTCTCAAAAGGTCTCTATTAGAAAAATTTACAAAAGTAAATGGAAGAGATTTTCAGTATGGGCCCTCCAGAGAGATCTGGATCCTTTCTCTACTAGTCTCGTGTTTTTTGAATTTCTGTCCTCCATTTTGATAACAGGGTGAGTTATTCAGCTATCAAAGTTCAGTTAGCCGCTTTTTCCAATTTACACTCCTCTTTGGTTTCTTCCAAGTTGTGTAAAGCTTTTCTTAAGGATACATTTCTACTCAGGCCTCCAGTCAAGGACCCTACTCCTCCTTAGGATTTAACTGTCATGATAAAAAGCTCTGATTCAACCTCCATTTGAACCATCAGTGAGGGTAGATCTTAAATTCTTGTCCTGGTACAGTCTTTCTGGTCAATTTCAGTTCTGCTAGGCTAGTATCAGAACTCCAGGCCCTTTCCTGCAGATCTCCCTATTTGATATTTCGTAAGGATAGGGTTTCTGTGTGCACGAACCTGTCCTTTTTACCTAAAGTGGCTTCTAAGTCCAACATTAATTATTAGTCTACTTGTAGTCTTTCCAACATTTTCAAACAAGGGTGAATATATGCTACATCTTTTGGATGTAAACCAACAGCTTAGATGTTATCCTTACAGAACCAAAGATTTCTAGAAAGCTGATTAGTTGTATGTATCTTTTTCCAATAACAAACTGGGGAAAGCAGTGTCTAAAGTGACTGTAGCTAAATGGTTGATGGATTGTGTATCTTTTGTTTACAGAGAAAATTATCTTTGCCTAAGCCCCCAAAGCACATTTTACAAGGTCCATAGCCACTTCATCTGCTTTTTGGACAAGAATGTCTATAGATGACATTTGTGCTACTGCTACTTTGTTCAGTGCTCATACTTTTATTGCTCATTACAGGCTATATTTGCTGTCCAGGAATACAGCAGCATTTGCTCCACAGTACTCTGAAGTATCCTTCCTTGAGGACCATGCAAGGTTTATCTATCTGGGAAATCTGTCCCATCAGTTGAGGAATGAATGAATGAAAATGACATCATCAGATACAAATGTTATTTTCATTCTTCCTCAACTGCCCCCATTCTCCTCCCCTTTTCATCTGGTGAGACTTACGTTAAGGGATGCTCCTTAGGGAACCTTATTGTTCTCTGAGCTTCTCCCTTCCTTTTCTACGCATCTAGCTTACTTTCCATATCCGTTTGGTTTCTTGCATATGTTATTTGGGGCAGCAAACTTGATTTGAGGTAGGCTTGGGTGACTGGGCATTGTGGGTAAAGGGGGGAGCTTGAGAGTTGGATCAGTGAATATGGTGAAAGTGGCTGAGCCAGATCAGATGTTGGATTTGAGACCCATTAGTTGAGAAAGAATGAAAATGGATAACACAGATTCATCATTATGATGAGTACATAACTTTCATTTATGCTGAGTTCCTTACACATCTGCACCCCTAATACCCTGTGTCAGCAAAAAAAATAGTAATTAAAAGGATGATATGTGGCACAGGTTGTTTGTGAATACAAGTTGTGATGTGTTGATTAATTACTTCACTCAGAAAATAAATTTAAAAATTACCAGATTTGGTGAGCTGAAGTATATGCTATTAAAGTCTGCATTTCTGTAAAACTTATAGGGAGACCCTTGGGGCTGTTCATTGGGAACAATGTGGTCTCGATTGGGTGATGGGTAAAGGGGATTCTGATGGGGCCTTGAGTCTGGAGTGGATCTTGATTCGTGATGGGGTGGGGAGACTATAGGGTCTTCTGGGTTTTTGGCTGCAGATTATCTAAGGATGACCCGAGGGCTGCTAATTGGGTCCTTCCCCGGGATTAGATAAACTTCTTCTGTGGTCGATGCCTTGCCTAGGGGTAGCCTGGAATTATAGATTGTCCGAGAGGGATATGGCCCCTATGCATTTTGGGGTACAACTTTGGGCGTGGCTCTTCTACTTGTTATTTATTCTTGAGACCTTTCTGGTATCTCTTGTATCAGATGTATTTTTCTACTTTAGGCCTTATTTGCATATCTCTGTCAACTTTTAACATCCATATGCCCTCATGTTTGTTGTGCCAGGAGGTTGAGTGCCAAGGTATACTGTGAATTGGGACTAAGTGGGGCCTGATAAAAGAGAGTGGCCTTTACCACTGACATCAGGTGGGACACCACTTGTGATTGGCTTCTGTCACTCAGCCACTTTGCAGCCCATCTTCTGTGTTATGGGTTTTCAGAGCCAGTTTGGGTTGAGTTTGATGCTGAGTAGTTGGCTGATGATTAAGCCCATGCCATTTGTTGTAGATCGAGGGGGGCTGCAGTTCCCAGATTATGGCTTTGGTATTTGTAGTGAATGTTGGAACCAGTTTACCAAGGCTGAGGTTGAAGTGTAAAAAAGTTTAAGGGTCAACAGTGGGAATCTATGCAAAATTCCTATGCTTTCCAAACTTAAGGCAAATTTTAACTGATATTCTCATGACGTAGGTAGTCCTTCATCAAGCTAATGGGCGATATCTTTCAGGGTCGGTGGAGGCAGCCTAATAATGAAGTGGTGCCACGGGTTTGCAGGGCACTCCTGGAGATGCAGTTGCACAGTAAGGCTTTGATCCAGCACAGCAATGCGGCTTTGGTGGCAATTCTTTGGGAGTTCATGGGCGCGCGGCCGGGGAGTTAACATCACACACCCATGGTGGCACACACAAACTGACACCATCAGGGTTTTCTCAGCAGGGATTTTTGGGGGCTTGAATGCTGCTGGTTTTTGGGGCTTGGAGATGGTACTTGGGGAGGTGGAGTTGTTTGCTGTCTCTCAATTGGGTTGGCGTGTCTGTTGAAATGTCAATCTTCCTGTGTAATCAAATCATCATGTAGGCATATCTGGCATCATCATGAACTTGAGTTTTCTCTATCATTTCCTTACTCCCAGGTTTCTAACATTTGGCTATGATTGTCTTTTGAGTCTTTAGCCTTTTTTTTCTCTATTTGGCTACTTTTTTTTTAAATTTTTTTCTCATCTTTTTGCTTGAGCAGTGATCAATTTTGCTCTTACCTTTGGTGGATTTTACCTTTTGTTGTAGAGCTTTGTTTTGTTTGTTTGTTGTCCCAGACTGGGCTGGTTGTAGAGGGCTGTGGCTTTGCTGGGGATTCAGAGTTTTTTTGGTTTTGCTACAATTGCCTTGAGTTTTGGGTGCTGGTGTAGGCAGAAGAAGAAGCGGGTGGGGTTTTCAGCATTTGTACTGTTTTTAAGGGGCCAGGCCTGTTTCTTTAAGAGTGTACAGGAAGCTTTTAGACCACAGAAGTCGGCTTTTCTTTTTCTCTTTTTTGTGGGGGTTTTTTGGGGTGGTCCAAGTATTTCAGGTTTGGTTTATGAGGTCTCGCAGTGGGGGTACACCTGGGTGTTGAGCATGTAATGCTCTCCCCCCTCATTGCGTGTGATGAGTGCAAGTATGTTGTCTGTGGGATGGGGATGGTGATATTAGTAGTTGTTGTGGGGATGGTGAATAGTTGTTCCATGGCATTTGAGTTTTGGAATTCCAGGAATGAGGTAGTAGGTGTTTGGGCTTTAGGTGTGTTCAGTTACCATATATTTGGTGATAGTGTGATAGTATTTTGGAGTGTTTTCAGAGAGGGAATAGGGTTGTTTGAGTTTGTGAGGTGAGGAGGTAACTTATGTGAGGGTGGCCAAACAGTCTGCCTCTACCTAAGGTGACCTGGATGGTCTCCGGTAAATGAGCACCTGTCGCAGTCTGGGTGCTTCGTATGTGTCCTTGGAGTCTGTGTGTGGATTTCTGGTTCTTTCCTTTTTTTGTGTCCAGTCGGGGTCGGTCCGATAAAGATGAACGAGTGGGCTGGGGTGCTCTCACCTGCCTTGGGAGGTCGGCCTTCACAGCCTTTCCCAGGATGTTCTCCATACAGACAAGACATCTGGGCCCTGGGACGAGGTGAGATTGAGTTGATTGGTATTTTGCAGCATTAGACTTTCTTTTTTTTTTCAGCATTACCCTTTAGGGGGTGGTAGGGAATATATATGAGCCCTGCCCTAAAACTATAGGCCTGTAAAGGCCCTTTACTTGATATCAACATCCCAGGGGAGGGTTGACAGGTGCAAGCCGTCCCTTAGAGGCAGCATTGGCTTGTCCGGCTCCAGGGCAGATTCATACTGATCCCCTTTGAATGACACCCCCTTTTGGTGACCAATTCAATAAAGCTGATCATCTTATCTCTGTATTATTGCATCATTCTTGGTGAGCATCATTCTTAGTGAGGTCAGTCAGGTAGGTCCTGTCCTAGGCTCCACATAATCAGAGAGACTCTCAATCTCTCTCTTTGTATGTAGTCAGAGTTACATCTCAAGGTTTTTTACACCAGCGTGGACAATGACTGAGTCATATTTGTACCTGCTGTTGAGAGACCTGAGTGCTTGCGTTATAGGACATAGTGATATTTAATGCATGGTGTTCAAATAAAATTAGGTACCGTGTGAAGTAATATTTAAGATGAGACAGTTGCATTTTAATCTGCATAGTCAGTTTTAACTTCATTAAGAGAGTGATGAGGTCTGAGCTTTCCAACTTTTGATTTTATGTCCTATACCCAGTTAATTATTTTGAACAGCATATAGCAACTGCTGAACTGCTATAGTCTGTGACAGGTTATTTATGAAAGTTAATTTTATAATTTTTCACAATTTTCTCTAAACAGATAAAAGTGCTGTCAGGATGGCTTCAAGGTTGTGGCAAGAGTCAGACTTGGATATATGCCTAACTGCTTTGGGTATATTTGCATGTTGTGTCCCTGGCTTGAACAGTTTGCTGTGCTATGCCCTTTGCATGACAATGCTTCTGCACCTTAGAAACGTTGATAGTTTAGGTGATTTACAGTCTTACACAGACATGGAAAAAATTCCTATTTGGTTGTTTTCATTGTTTGCATCTTGAAACATCAGGTGGTTTTAAAACTGTAGGTAGAAAGAACAGCAGATATTGTCTCTTAGATCTAAGTGTTATGCAAGTTAAAAATGTAGTATTGAAAGTATCATTTTGATTGTTTTCTCTGGTAACCAGGAGTGCAATTAAGAGGGTAGTAGTTCACCAGTGTTTCAGACAAGTGTTAGCAATGGTGGATAAAGAGGGTGGCTTGAAATTCTGGAGAAAAAGTATGATTAGTGAGCCACCAGTTGCTAATTGAGAATAGTGCAGTGGAATAGTCTGCTTTCAGATGGAATGTTTCTGTAATGCAGTGAGATGTGCTTAGGTGATGTGTGTTAAGGCAGATGAGAAAAAAAAACTAGAAACTGGAAGTGACATAGAGCATTACAGATTTGAATGTCTGTTGTATGTGTTTTGGCACATGCTGATGCTTATTTCTTGTGCAGCTATCCGTCATCATACTCCTACACGATTGACAACTGGCCCTGGGCAAGGCAGTCTCAGAACAAACCATTTCCTGCTGGATCAGAAAAACTATCCACTTCTGCTACTCCTACCATGGCAAGGACCTATTTCAGGGAGTAAGGGCTCACTCTTCCAGGGCCATAGCATCCTCCTAAGCCTTCTTTAAAGGCCTGGACACAGCCTCCATCCTGGAGGTGGCCACCTGGTCCTCTATACATACCTTCACCAGACACTACAAATTAGACCACATCTCCTGAGACAGAGCAGGCTTTGCTAGGGCAATCCTACAGGGCTTTCTGGAATCCGCTATCTCTACCTCCACCCTTTCTTCTTCCTAAGCTGTGGCACTCTCCCACACTAAGAATACTGCAACCGTAGATGTCCTTGTCTTCCATGTTGCAGTATTCCTTCCCCCACCTTATCCCCCTTCTTCCATTTAGTCTGTCTAGAGGGCACCCTGGAGCACCCTCCATTTAGAAATGTAGGATCTCCTGGTAGTAGGTTTCTTGGCCTCCCTCAGACTAACAAGCAAATGACACTTAACACTTTTTCTGGACATCATTTGGCTTATACTAGCTAATGGTCCGACTGGGCAATTAAGTTTTGAGGTCTGTGCATGCAAACATCGCATTTAAGATTTCTGGTTTTTGGCACTGCGTTTGACGTCCCATGAACCTCCAGCAACCAGGCTTAAGCTTTTATATAGAAGCCTACATTTGGGTTGCTTGAGGCGGAGAATCCCACACTACGAATACTGCAACATGGAAGAGGAGTCATCTATGGTTATGGTAAGATTTTACACAACTGTTCTTTATCTAGGTAGTGTAGCTGAATGTGACTTGACCCATTGCCTCCTAATTTTGTCTTGCTTAGAGGTTGGTACCCATACCTGTTCTAGCATGCACTTGGAAAATAAGTGACTTTTTTTCAAGCTTACATTAACCCTTCTGCACTGAAAAGTAAATGACATTTTGTTAAGAATGCAGTAACCCTCATGTGCTGGCAAGTAACGGACTTCATTTTAACATACAGTAAGCTTCACACACTTGCAACTAACTGACTTCTTCATGCTCTGCAAAGTCACTGACTGACCATCTGAGCATAGAGTAACACTTGTAAGTCACTCTGGCCTTGCATTGTTTTTTAATCCTCATTCATATCTTCTGGTTATCTTTTTGATTGGTCCTCCACAACAGTCTTTTTGATAACTGCTACAACCAAGTTGATACGTGATGCAGATTTATATACAGTATGGGTTGTATCATTTCTTTCAGATAATGGAAAGAGTCACTCTTTCCTACCTTCTGTTCCCTATCGGTTGAGCAGGATTTTTCAATACCTGTTCATTTCGTGAAAGGCAAATGCTGGTGTCATTCCAGACTTTGATATTACAGACAGATACCTACATTAGTGTGTGAGGCTGGCATATATTGCCTGCATTCTACAATAGCTAATATAGTTGTTTTTGCCACCATAGTACCACAGGTTCATTTTTGGCACTAGGAGAGCTTTCATTTACAGTATAGGTAGGGCACTCTAGTCATCATTTGTTTTTCTTTGCATATAAATTTAACAGAAAAGTAAGAATTTTTTTTCTTAACATCTGAAAATGAAGGTGTTATTATATGCCTACATGTTCTGAGTTGTGCTCACAGGAGGCAACTAGCACTGAAAAATATTAGTACAGTGTTCATTTTAAATGGTGCTGAATATTTTTATTTATTTATTTTTTAACTCTGTAACAGTTGTCAGAATTCAAGTTTTAGGTACCATATATATATATATTTTTTGTTAACTGAGAAACTTAAAAATCCCTTCAACTAAGACAAAGACAGCAATTCTGGCAGAAAAGATGACACAGTGAGCTCGGAGAAAAAAAGTTAAACCTAAAAGTCAGCTCCAGAAAATGGCAAAAAATATAAGTCTTGTACAGCTTCTCCAGTGGCGGCTACTTCCTCTTTACATCCTGTTTTTGGAAACAGAGTAAAACGATTCTTGAGATGATGGTGAATGTTTCTGCTAACCTTCTTTATTTTTCTGTAATTGCCTTGCAACCTCTTAAAGCTTCTGTGTTCTATATACTGAGTCTCTTTCCAGAAGCTGATGGAGGTTGTCTGTTAACTTGTTCTTTGCCACTCTTTTAGCCAACCAATATTCCTCATCTATTCTGTCATTTTCACACGTGCTATTTTGTAACATTTTCCTTTGCCTTACACCTATTATCTCTTCTTCCTGAGGTGCTAATGCCATGAATATTTCTTTGAACTCCTATGTTTTGCTGTAGTTAACTTCCAGGTCTTCAGCATAGTTCCTGCTGACAATAGAGCCATCTCTGACCACTGCTTGTCGCTGATTGTGGCTACTAGTGGTTTGTAGTAAAGTCTTTTGAGAAGAACTGCATTTGGACTGAAAGCCATTGAGAACACAGACTCCAGTACAAATGTAAAGGTTTTAGTGCCCACCCAAGAATCAGTATATTTTTTAAAATATGTATAAAGGTTCAGATTGTCGGATAAATAAAGGGAGTCTGTTCCTAAACATACCATTGAATGCAAAAGATGTTTAGATCTAATAACAGTTCTACATTTACTGATTTAAAAAAATTAACTACCCTAGTACTTCGAGTGAAATCCATAAGTTCAGTATTTAAAATAAGCAAAGCTTCATATCCCTTAAAGCTCAATAGTCTAGACACAAATATAAAGGTATTCTTTTTTTTTTTTTAGAAAAATTTTATTAATTTAAAATAGTTTAGAGGATATGCACATTAGGAAATTCAACATATGATATACTGTTACGCAGTGTTAGGAATATATTGAATCATTAAGGTAATATTATACAATTAATGCATTGAGTCTTGGTATTTCAATAGCAACATTTCAAGGCTGTCTCAACCACTAAAAGTCTTGGTATGATTTATAGATCTTATTCTTCTCACTTCATTTTCCAGCTTTACATTGTTTTGCTGTTAATTTTAAAAATTATTTGAACGTAGTAACTAAGTTTGATTTCCACGTTTTTGTAATAAATTTTCTAGCAACTGCCAAAAGACTCCAAAAAATATTTTATTTGGCTTTTACAGATAACAGGAAGTGGAACATTCTTTTGTAATATTGATCTAGTTAAAAAACAATTATCGGACCATGACCCTTTTAAAAAACTTATTTATCTCTTCCCAATATACATTTAATATTTCACAGTCCATAAACCTGTGTCCAGTCAGCTTTTACATCTTTACGTCTCCAACAAACTGAAGAAGTCATTGTACTAAACTTAGAGATTTTACAAGTAGTAGCAAACATTCTGTGTATATATTTCCATGTAAAAACTTTCCAGTATAAACTTGAAGATGTTTGACTAACTGATTTAAGCTGTTGTTTGTCTTTTGGCTTTTCCTGGTTAGGGGTTGCCACAGCGGAACTCTGGTCCGCTAATGATTGGCAGTAGATTTTCGCGAACGCCGAGGTGCCAGCTCAACGTTCAATCTTCAACGAAGGCACGCCCATTTACGCATGTCTTTCAAATGCCCACCCAACTGCGGGGAGGACATACAGACTCCACACAAAATGCACTCCCCGCACTCTAGCCGAGAATCGAACGGAAGAACCTCTTGCTGTGAGGCAACAATGCTACCGTTGCACCACCGCTGATTGACTAACTGATTTAAGTAATAAAGTTTATTCTTACCATCTATTGAGTCACTTAATCCACTACTATCTAACAAGGTCCAGACTTTAGCATCAAAATTCTTCTTCTTTTTCTTATTATTATTATTATTATTTATAATTAACTTGTATAACTTGGACAAGCTTCCTTTGCAGGTCCGTTTACTTTTGATGACAGCATTCATATATTTATAAAATGGGGGAATAGTGTTTTGTTCCTCTTTACTCGTATCTACAAATTCATATTTCTCAGTGATGAATAATATTAATTGATTAACATATTCATCCAACTTAGTCGTTCATTAAATATTCTGGTGACTTAGCTTATACTTTTTCAAAGCAATCAGACCATAATAGTAATCCATTCCTTTTTAGTAAATGCATTTTATCATGGATGTTCTTTATGTTTCAATGTTGCAGTCATCACACTTGGGTTATCTGCCTGCAGGTAGCCCTCAGTCGGCCTGAATACCAGAGACTTAGTAGTTCTGCGTCAGATGCTGTCAGGTCATCAGGAGTATAAAAACAGGCAGCTGATGCCATTACATCAGTCTTTCTTGTTGAGGAGCCCGAAGCAGAAGCAATTTGCAACTGCCGGTTGGCCGCTACCTGAATTTTCATTTACGAATTTAATAATCCTTAAGTCTTCTAAAGCCAAGTACCCCATTGGGGATCCTTTTTTTCTTGCTCTAACCGATTTCAGAAAAAGTTAACAATTGTCTTGCCTGTGGAAGGCAAATACCTCACAGAGATTTTCATTCTTACTGCATCACCTGTTTAGGCCCAGACCACGACGTCACTCGCTGTCGGTTTTGTGCCTTATTTAACACCTGAACCATTCATCGGGCTCTCTTTGTTGCTAAATTCTTTCGCTCTCGATCTCCGTATTCTGAAATGGCTTCGGTAAGCCATCAGACTATTGATATTCCAAAAAAAGTAAAGACAAAGACAGACAGCATAGGTTCAAAACTGCCAACAATGCTTCCGTTAAGCCAGTCGGCAGTCCGACAGTACTCAGTGAGGCGCTTTCGTAGCCCCTGATGCCCGCTTCAATGGATTCGCAGGTCTCTACTGAGACCCATTCAGAGTCTGGTATGCCGCGAGACTCTTTGACTAAACCTGCGGATGTCTCTACCTTGGATGGGTCTGGAGCCGCTGAGAAGGCACTGGGTTCTGAAGCGGTTATTCGCTCAACTGATGTTCAACTGAAACCAACAACTTTTTTAACCCAAACTACCGAGTTTCTTAGGCCCAGAGTATGCACTATGCCTAGAAAACTGACGACTAAAGTGCATGCTCCTGCTCCCATGCCGCAAAAACAAATGCTCAGAATGTTTGAAGACTTTATTACGCTGATTCGGGGAAGTCATTCTTCCCCTGCCAAGAGACAGAGTCCAGCCCCCTTCAGCTTCTACAGACCAGGAGTCCGATGACTTGCAGATGAATCCATTCCCTCTGCCTCCCCTCCAGAGGATATTTCTTTTGGTGAAACCTTGCATACGTTACGAGAGCATTTCCACTGGGAATGCCAAGACTATCCTCAGTCCAAGAAGAGACTCAGAGAATTTCTAGAGTTGCCTCAACACAGGCCCTTAGCAATACCCCCTGTCCTGGATGTTGTGGATGATGTTTTTATGGAATCCAGTCTTACTCCTGACACTTCACCTCCTGCCCCTAGGAAACCAGGCAGGTACTACAGAGTACCTGACACTCAAAAATTTCATTTCAAGAATCCTACTGCTGACCAGCGATCATTTCCCAGGGTTCTAAAGATATCAAGGCTACTACAGCCAGGAATCCCACCCTTTCGGACAGGGATTCCAGAGCTTTTGACAGATGGGGTAAGAAGGTATATACCTCTGCAACTCTTGCTATTAGGGCATTGAATTGTCAGTTTCACATGCTGGAATACCAGCAACATATTATGGAACTTATTAAACAAAAAGTAGCAACATTTTCAGATTGTGCAGAAAATAAAGAATTGCAGGAGCTTATGCACTCTGCAAGCCAAGTCAGCAAGCATACTTTGCAGTGTGGCTTTGAAGCCCTAGAAGCATCTTGCCCGGGCAGCTGTCACTGGCTCTGTACTGAGAAGACATGCTTGGCTGTAGGAGCAGACCTTGCCAGACCATGTCAAATCAAAGTTACTAGATGCTCCTTTGAATAAGGACAGTTTGGCACCAAAGCAGAAGAGGTTTTTAAAAAGATGGAAGAAAAAGCGGTCTGTGCAGACTGTTAAAGAATTCTTACAAGTGCAACCCGCTAGATTCAGTAGGCATTGCCCTTCCAAACACTGGTCCTTTCCAGCCCCCTCCAGGCCTTCTCAAACCAGACCCAGGGGAAACAGACCACCCAGACTACAGTCTCAGGGTTTGCAGAGATCTAAGCAATGGAGTGCCCCCCACCCTTAAAGCAGGGAGTGGATAGCTACCTCCTTACGGAAAAATCTCACAATGACTTCTTTACTCCACTCCCCAGCCCTGTCCAATTGCTTGTACCCTATGGAGGAAAACTTGCCCTTCATGCAAAAAACTGGATATCCATCACTCAGGACCAGTGAGTCTTCACCATTGTATCCCAGGAGTACAAATTGTATTTCCTTTCACTGCCAACCCCAAGCGGGTTTCCAGACCTTCCTCCAAACCAGTGGGCAGAGGCTCAAAACCAAGTACTTTCCCTACTCAATATTAGAGCTATTCAGCCAGTTCCAGTAGAACAGAGGGGTCAAGGATTCTACTCCAGACTCTTCCGGGTACCCAGGAAAGAGGGCTCTTGGTGCCCAATCGTGTTTTTTTTCATTCTCAGCACCTTCCTGGTGGTACCAAAATTCAAAATGCTTACCCTGTAACAGCTTCTTCCTGTGCTAGCCAAGGATGCTTGGTTAGTCACCCTAGACTTAAAAGAAGCCTATCTGCATATCCCCATAAGCGAATTATGCAGGAAGTATCTACATTTCATGGCAGGGTCTATGTATTATCAGTTCTTTGCACTTCCCTTTGGCTTATCTACTGCGCCCAGAATAGTCACAAAAATGCCTGGCTCCAGCCGTTGCATACTGCAGGCAGAGAAATATCCAAATTTACCCGTACTTGGATGACTGCCTGATTCAGGCGGACAGTCAGGAATTGCTGCTGCAGCACCTGACATTTGTGAAAAACCTTCTCACTTCCTTGGCGTACACCATCAAGTAAAAGAAATCAAAACTGGTACCCAGTCAAAAGATTGTATTCCTGGTAGCAAGCTTGGACACAGCTTCCCAGAGGGCATTCCTCACCTCAGGAAAACAAGTCTGTCTGACAGACTACTTCAAACAAATGGCCACCAGAACCCAGCTATATGCAAGAAAAATACTGCAAGCCCTAGGGTTCATGGCCTCATGCATACTGCTGATTCCATATGCAAGACTGCATATGAGGAAACTCCAGTGGTACTTAAAAAGTCTTTGGTGCCAACATTCTCAGGACCTGGAAACAGTCATTCCTATCATACCCTGTCTAAGGACAGGGCAGAGTTCCTCTGATGGGCAGAAGCATGCAACCACAACAAGGAGCTGACATTTATTCAACCCCAAGCCGCCCAGATCCTAACCACAGACTCATCAGACTGTGAATGGGGGGCACACATGGACGAAAAATGTATTCAGGGCCACTGGAGCCCAAGTCAAATTAATCTGCACATCAACCAAAAAGATGCTAGCTGTACAGAATGCCCTGACAGCTTTCAGATCCCTAATCTTTCCAGAACAACTGCTAATAAAAACAGAACAAACCACAGTTATGTGGTACATCAACAAGCAGGGGGGAACTCATTCCTACCCACTCTGCAGGCTAGCCATGGTCCTGTGGAACACAGCCATGGAAATTCAAGTCCATCTGCAAGCTCAATTCTTGCCAGGCAGACAAAACTTACTGGCAGATGACTTAATCAGAAATCTCCTAGACCCATTCGAGTGGTAATTGGAGCACAGCACCTTCAACCTTCTGATTCAGAAATGGGGGACCCCAGAGGTGGATCTCGTTGCCTCCCCCTACAACCACCAGCTCAGAAAATTCTGCACCAGGAATCCTCACAGCAGGGCCTGGAAAGTGGATGCCCTATCTTTTCAGTGGGCAAATCTCTCAATCTATGTCTTTCCCCCTCTGCCCCTCCTTTCAAGAGTATTACTCAAGATAAAGCAGGGCAGACCAAGGACAATTCTGATTGCCCTGGACTGGCCACACCAGCACTGGTACCCACTCCTGCGCAGCCTGACAGCGGTGCCACCCTGGAACCCACACCAGAATCCAAGCCTCCTCTCTCAGCAGGAGGGACAGATTCTGCATCCACAACTGCAAACCCTAAATCTTGCAGCTTGGCTTATTCCTTGAATTCTCCCCCAGCAACCTTAAGCAAACAGGTGCAGGACGTCATTCTTGAAGCCAGAAGACCCAGTACAAGAAAATCCTATGCTGATAAGTGGAAAAGGTTCTGCTCATGGATTCAATCTAAAGGCAAAGACACAGCACTGCCCCGTCTGCCTCTTATCCTGGATTACCTAGCAGATCTACTCCACAAAGGCCTGTCCTTCTCCATTAAGATACATGCCTCAGCCAATTCTGCTCATTACAACACTGAGCCACCTCTCTTCTCGCACCCTCTTATCAAACAATTACTGAGAGGGGCTAACAACTTAAGGCCACCAAGGATAGCACCCACCCCTGCTTGGGACTTTAACTTTGTACTGGAAAGCTCACGCTTCCCCCCCCTTTGAGCCTGCTGCATCAGCAGAGTTAAAATTCCTCTCTGAAAACAGCCTTGCTTCTAGCCTTCACTTCAGCTAGAAGAGTGTCTGAGCTACAAGCAATCATGGCTTTGGAACCAGTCATGGCTTTGGAACCCTTCATTATTTTCCATGTTGACATGGTTTCCCTCAGGACTAACCCTTCCTTTATGCCCAAAGTGGTGTCCAGTGTGGCTCTCAATCAGTCCACCCATTTGCCAACCTTCTTCCCTATTCTTCAAAATAAAGGGGAAAGGATCCTGCACTCCTTGGACATGCACAGACAGCTCAGATTCTACCTTGATAGAACTAAGCCCTTCAGAAATCTGACCAGTTGCTAGTCAGCTTTACAACAGGGTCAGAGGGCAAGGCCATTTCAAAACAAACCATTTCCAAATTGATAGCACACTGCATCCATTTCTGCTACAAGCACCATGGGAAACCAACCCCTCAAGGGTCAGAACACGTTCCACTAGGGCAGCATCTACCTCTACAGCATTTCTCAGGGGAGTGCCTACCAGGGATATCCTGGCGGCTGCTACCTGGAGTTCTGTACACACCTTCACCAAGCATTACCACCTGCCTGTCTTTTCCAAATCCAGGGCACGATTTGCTACAACAGTCCTGCAAGGCATAACTAGCCAGCTCTAACTCTTCTTGACTGCCTCCACCCTTCGTCAGCTTTGGGAATCCACCCAAGTGTGATGACTGCAACAGTGAAACATGAAGAACATAGTACAGTTATGTACACTTACCGTAAATGTAGATGTTCGAGTGTATTCACTGTTGCAGTCCTAGTTTCCCTCCCTCCAGCCCCCTGGATTTTTCTCTCTCTCTCTGTCTCCTCTATCTCTGGCTATTACTAACCCCTTCTGGGGTATTGGTATTGGTATTTACTTTTTACTGGTGGGGTTTTCCCCACCATAACCTAGCTCCCTATTTGGGGGGCTCCTGACATTTGGGGCAAGAAAAACTGATATAATGGTGTCGGCTGCCTGTTTTTATATCCCTGACGACCTGACGTCAGTCCTGGTGCGACAGCATCCGGCACAGAAATACTAAGACTCTGGTATTTAGGCTGACTGAGGGCTACCTGCAGGCAGATAACTCATGTGTGATGACTGCAACAGTGAATACACTCGAACGTCTACATTTATGGTAAGTGTACACAACTGTACTTTCTGAGTTTACTTAAATCTAGAGGTATAGGTTCATAGATTAGTACTACGCTAACTGCCCTTGTGAGCCATTTTAAGCCTAGCCAATTATCCCTTGTGAGACTCAAACCCTGCACCTTGTGCTTGTAAGGCAAACACCTTAACCATTAGACCACCCTCCCAACCCCTTATATGCAGTGGGAAAGCACAGAAATTTCCATGTTGATATTAATGGAGTTTTAAAAATATAATTCTTAACTGTATTAAGAATTGATTTCATATATGCATAGTCTCCAGTGAAGTAAATTCCTTCTAAGGTAAATTAGCCAGATGAAAGGATTGTTACATATTTCTAATTTACGTTACGGATATGTCCGAGTGGTTTCCTGGATTCTTCTGCAGCACTGTTTGGTGTTTTTGGAGTTCCTGCAAGCCTTGGTTTGCACTGTCTTGGTGCTGTGTTTTTTCCTGTTTGCGTTTGGTGTTTGTTTACTTTATGCAGGATAAGGATGTCCAGGCTTGTTTCTCAATTAGGAAATCTCTCAAAATATAGACTCTCTAGATTTTTGTAGAATAATGGGTGAGTTAGCCCAGCTTGTGAATTTACTTTCACAATCTCTGACTTCAGTGGGAATGAACGTTTCTTTGTCTTCAATTCCTGATAACCAAGACGTGATGGCACAAAAGATTGGTGGTATACCGGGTCACGAACCGGAAGTGGAATCTGAACAGAATGGTGGCGATATGAATGGTCTTCATGTGGAGCCGCTACATTCTTTTTGCAGTGGCTTTCCCAATATTTTTTTTTACTCAACAATATGCTCGGATTACTTGTTCTGATTGTATGACATCCATGGAAAAGCTGGCTCCTTGAGAACAACGGTTAGAACGAAAAGGTGACATTTTCCCCACCCTAGCCAGAGTGGTAATTCTGTGAACTCTGTTTTTATTTTGTGAATGCAGATTCGTCTGACTGCTTAGGAAATTGGCTCACATACAATATTTCTTTTTCGGACTCTGAACCTACTCATGAATAATGCAAATGTTGATTCCTATAACACAAGTGTTAAACTGCATGATTATATACTCAAATACAAAACTCTTGGTATTGACAGTAGTTATTTGAAGGAATGTATAAATGGAGGTTTGATCGCTAAAGGGATTAGGATATGTAAATATCCAAATAATGTAGTATAAGGTTCTGAATTCCACAGAAAATTGATTTACATTTTTGATTCATGTGGCTTTGAAATTGTGAAAGCCATTATAAGGCAGAATGGGAAATATGGAATTACTGTACAAGCAGTTTGACACCACTGACAATGATTATTAATGACCTATTATTTACAATTGAGGGCAGGAACGCTAAATATCAGAATGTTAAGGGGAGATTTGAAGAGAAATTTGTATTTATAGTTAGAAGGAAATATAGAAAACTAGAAAGAGATAGGATTGAATACAAAGAAAATTCTACTTATCCCAGACCTAAGTTTTAAAGATAAATAGAAATTCATACAGTTTTATGAATTATGACATGGGTGGAAACTTCGGGGGGGGGGGGGGTGAGACACCACAGAGAAGGCCACACAGAGATGTATGGTAATTTTAATATCTGTGACCCTTTAGAATTCCCTCCCCTATGGAGAATGGAGAGTTTAAAGAACAAAAAGGCAACTTATTACAACTACAGCAGGGGGAGGGGTTCAAGGGGAAGAGAGATTTTAATTACCGAACTTAATATTAATAGTGAAAATGGAGTGAGAGATTTTAGTAGGTTGGAAATGGGTGATGAACATATCACACAAGAAGGATGCAAGCTTACTTACAAAAGCTTTAATATTTTATAGATGTTAACACTGCATTACTTTATTTATGAAGGGCCTTAAGTATATCCTGAGTAGAAAAAGTGATGTGTAAGTAAGGTTCTAATTGATTTAAAACTTTTTATTAGGAGTAAGAGTCTTGAGTTGCTATTTTCAGACAATCCACTTATAAAAATGTTGTTAATTTTTTTGTACTTGGTGCTAATAAGTTATTCTTTACTTTACGTATATATCCAAGTGGTTTCCTGGATTCCTCTGCAGTGCTGTTTGGTGTTTTTGGAGTTACTACAAGCCTTGGTTTGCAGTAATTTTGTGTTGTGAGTTTTCTCCTTTGTGTTTGGTATTTCAAATTTATCATATTTGATGAACTTAAAAGAATTTAGCATAATCTGCTAATGTTTTTCCATTGACTAGTGTAAGTTTAGTCTGTCCAGAGTATAATAGAGTTAGAATTTACAGCAGTAGAATAAGATTTTACATCTGGGAAGTTAATACCACCATACTCCCATAATCTTATGATGTCTGTAACCAGTTCTCGGCTTTTTAGGATACCATAAGAATGATGATAATATTTTTTCCATTTTCTTTAAATGTTTTTTTTGCCAGGTATTAAAGGTAATCAATGCGATATATATAATCTTGGGTAATATAATCATTTTAATAATTACTAATCTATTCTCAAAAGTAAAAAAAAAAAAAATCATTCAATTTTTAACGTGTAAAAAAAATCATTCCATTTTTAACAGGTAACACTTCATTATTTTTGCAAAATTAATTCTAATACTTGCATCTTTATAATTTTTATTCCTAAATATTTTAGATGTTCTTCGTGTTTCACTGTTGCAGTCATCACATTTGGGTTATCTGCTTGCAGTAGCCCTCAGTCGGCCTGACTGCCAAAGATTTGGGTCCTGCATCGGTTGCGGTCTCATCTTCCATGACGTCAGGTAGTCAGAGGTATAAAGCATGCAGCTGACGCCATTACATCAATCTTTCTTGCCGTGTTAGAGTTTCAGATCCGAAGTCTTCAACTAAGCCAAGTACCCTGTTGGGGAACCTTTTTCTTGCTCTATCTAAACCGATGTCAGTAAAAGTTAACAATTGTATTTCTTGTGGAAAGCAAATACCTCATAAAGATTTTCATTTGTACTGCATTCCTTGCTGAGGCCCAGACCACGACGTACCTTGCTGTCGGTTTTGTGCCTTATTCAATCCTTGTACGATTCGTCATCGGTTCATTTACGCATCCAAATATTTTGGTACTCGGTTCAATTATCCAGAAATGGCTTTGGTAAGCCAGCCGACTACCAACGTTCCAAAAAAACGCAAAGATAAAGAGCATAGGTCCAAAGCTGCCAACGACGCTTCTCCTAAGCTAGTCGCCAGTTCGCCGGTACTCAGTGAGGCGCTTTTGCAGCCCCTGATACCTGCTACTTCAGATTCGCAGGCCTCTACTGAGACGCATTCGGAGTACGGGATGCCGCGAAATGCTTCTTCAACTGTGGAACCTGCGGATGTCTCTACCTTAGATGAGTCCGGAGCCACTGTGCAGGCACCGGTTTCTGAGGGTGTATTCAGGCCTACTGACTTCCATATTAAACCAATGCCATCTTCTTCTTCAAGGCCTAAAACTCGATCCATGCCTAGAAAACAGACACCCAGACCGCATGGTCAGGCCCCTATGCCTAAAAAACAAATAAGAATGGCTGAAGTCCTTATTTACTCTAATCAGGGGAAGCCACCCTTCCCCCTCTGAGACCTAGGACTGATTTTCCATCTGATTCTTCTGATCAGGATTCTGAAATTTCTGTTTTCTCTGATGACCAGGATTTGCCCTTATCTACCTATGAGGAATCTGATGCAGAGGACACCATTCCCTCTTCTTCCCCTCCAGAGGATTTTTCTTTTGGTGAAACCTTGCATACTCTTAGGGAGAATTTCCGCTGGGAAAGCCAGGATTACTCTGACTCCAAAAAGAGGCTTAGGGAATTCTTCCTCCTGCCTCAGCACAGGCCTTTAGCTATCCCTCCTGTACTGGACATTGTGGATGATGCCTTCTCAGAATCTAGCCTGTCCCCCGACACTTTACCTCCTGCTCCCAGAAAACCTGATTAGTATTACAGGGTACCTGACTCTCACAAGTTCCTCTTTAAAATTCCTACTGCGGATCCTGAGACCATTTCACAGAGGCCCAAGGGCATTAAGGCTACTACTGCCAAAAATCCTACCCCCTCTGATAGAGATTCCAGGGTGCTGGATAGATGGGGTAAGAAGATATACACTTCTGCAACTTTGGCCATTAGGGCTTTAAACTGCCAGTTTCATATGTTTAAGTATCAGCAGCATATTATTGGATTGCTTAAACAGAAAATGCTGTTGATTCCTCACTGTGTGGAAAATAAAGAATTACAGGATTTAATGCATTCTGCTGAACAAGTTGGAAAACATACTTTGCAATGTGGTTTTGATTCATTAGAGGCATCTTGCAGGGCTGCTGTCACTGGGTCTGTACTTAGAAGGCATGCTTGGCTTAAGGAGCAATCTTTGCCAGATCATGTTAATGCTAAATTACTGGATGCTCCCTTAAACCAAGACCGCCTGTTTGGCAACAGAGCAGAAGTTCTTAAAAAGATGGAGAAAAAAGCTAAATCTATGCAAACTGTTAAAGATTTCCTGCAAGTAGAGCCTCCCAGATTTAGTAGGCATTGCCCCTCTAAGAATTGGTCCTTTCCTGCCTCTTCCAGGCCTTCTTGGTCCAAACCCAGAAGCAGCAGAACACCCAGGCTTCAGTCCCAAGGTGCTCACAGGCCTAAGCAGTGGGGGGCTCACACTTCCAAAGCAGGGAGTAGTAAGACTCCCCCCTGTGGTAAACTGTCTCAATGACTTAACTTTAAACCTTCTAAGCCCTGCTCAACTGACTGTTCCTTTAGGGGGAAAGATTGCCTGCATCCAAAAAAATTGGGAACTCATTACCCAGGACAAATGGGTTTTAAATATAGTTTCCCAAAGATACAGATTCCACTTCCGCTCCTTACCGACCCCAAACGGTTGGCCAGACCTACCTCCAAATCAGTGGGCAGAGGCTCAAAAGCAAGTTCTCTCTCTTTTAAGCATCAGGGCTATTCAACCTGTCCCAGAAGAAGAATGGGGGCAAGGTATTTACTCAAGACTTTTCCTGGTACCCAGAAAAGATAATTTCTGGTGTCCTATCCTGGACCGGTATATCCTAAACCCATTTTTGGTAATCCCAAAATTCAAGATGCTAACTCTTCATCAGCTGCTTCCCATGCTAGGCAAAGATGCCTGGTTGGCAACACTGGATTTAAAGGAAGCCTACCTGAACATCCCAGTACGAGAATCTTGCAGAAGATACCTACGCTTCAGAGCAGGCTACATGCACTATCAGTTCTCTGCACTGCCCTTTGGCTTATCTACTGCTCCTAAGATATTCACAAAGTACCTAGCTCCAGTCATTGCATTTTGCAGGGAAAGAGATATTCAGATATACCCATACGTGGACAATTGTCTAATTCAGGCAGAAAGCCAGGACATACTACTAAATCATCTGCAACTTCGGAAAACGTAAAAACAAACTGCTGGAAAATACTGGAGAAACAAACGTAGTGACCACTCGCAAACTACTCACTGCTCAGCTGAGAAACAATACCAGTCTGTTGTAAAAATCCACAAGATATTTTATTAACCAAAGGGTTAAGCGCTTTCACTCGTATCACACGAGCTTCATCAGAACAAAGTACAAATTCTAAAAAAACACTTTAAATACTTTTCAAATTGGCGCCAAAAACTTCTTAAAGCCATAGCATACTTTAGATAAAGCACAATTTACACATGATAGTGAATGCAGTAAAATCAATTTAAATTTCATACAATAATTGCATCATCATGTCTCAATAGATTGAATTAAAATTTAGAATATCAAAACTAAAAAATCCTATAATACATAAGTGTTTATTGATAGTGGAATTCAATTTTTCAACATTAAAACTGGTTTCACTGTAATGTAATCATTAATACCTGGTGCAGTCATAGCATCAGTGTATAACTGCCACCAGTATTCTCTATAGGCTAACACATTTTTGATGTTACCTCCCCTAGGGTCAGCTTTAACTGTTTCTAATATTGCGAACTTGAAATAATGTGTAGAACCCTCCTTGTTTATATGCCTAAAAAGGGCATTTTTAGTGTCCTTGGTTTTGATACTGTAACCATGAGCATAAATTCTTTTTTTGAATTGTCTCTGAGTTCTTCCTATGTAATAGGCGGAACAGCACATGCACTTAGCTAGGTAGATGATCATACTAGTATTACAATTGCCTTTCCTAAACCTCACACAAGTCTTGTTTGTGTTATCCAAAATTATGTTGCTTGTGTCTAAAATATCCTTACACTGATTGCATGCCCCACATTTCTTTGTGTGCGTGCCAGTAATCAAACTATATTTGTTGTTACTTTCAAAAAGATGTTTTAAATTCCTGCCCATTTTGTAAACAAACCTCGGTTTATGACCAAGAATGTTCAATATTTCTTTGTCACTGTATAATAATTCCCAGTTCTTATTCATGATGTCTTTTACTGCATAGGAATGGGGACCATATTCAATGATGCATGCTCTATTGAATTTGTTAGTATCTACAATGTCCACTTGGGCGGTGTTGATGACAGTGTCGGTCACCTCGTTGGTATTGGTGCCTAATAAAGGTGTATATTTCTTACCCCACTGACCAATGACATATTTGCTAGTGTCTGTCAACAGTTTTTCATCATATCCTCTTTCTCTAAATAAATTGGTGATGAAAGTAACTTCCTCAATCATGTCTGCATAATCAGATGTCATCCTAAGTGCACGAACGAGCTGTCCTTTGAATATATTGTGTTTGAGTTTATCAGGGTGGTTGCTACTGTATTCTACATAAGAGTTAGTAAAAGTACTCTTTCTGTGTATCCTGGATTTAAATCTCACCCCATCGTGAGATATCAAGGTGTCCAAATAAGCTACTCCGGTTGGATTACATTCGAAAGTAAATTTCAAAAATGTAGAGCTGTTATTCAAATATGTGACAAAATCATCCAAGGATTTGTAGTCACCATTCCACAGGATGTAAATGTCATCTAGATAACGGGAGTAGTAAACTATATTCTCAGAATACTTGCTGTTAAATATATGAGTCTCCTCCCAATCTAGTAGCACTAAATTGGCATATATGGGGGCACAGGCTGCCCCCATAGCTACACCTTGTGTTTGTCTGAACATTTCACCCTCAAAAAATATGTAGTTGTAATCTAATACTATATTCATCAGCTCTGATATCAATCTTATCCTATCCCAGCTCATTTTAGTGTGTTTGACCATGCTGTTGGTAAAAGCAGTGATCCCTTCACTGTGAGGGATGCATGTAAACAAATCGACTACATCAATGGATGACATTGTTAAATTTTGACATTTGGTATCGATGGGAAAATTCTTCAAAAATGTCCAGGAATCTTTCACCAGATGTTTAATTTCCAAGCTGATAGATTTAAGGAAGGTGTCTATTACCACCCCTAAGGGAAAAGTTTTTGACCTACTCCCTGAAATAATGGGGCGAAAAGGGGGTTCTAATATGTTTTTATGCACCTTCGGAATGCCAACAATTGTGGCCATGTAGGGAAATTCTACCACCATGAATTTGTGCAAATCAACAGTGATTCTACCTTCCGTCAAAAAATCATCCAAAAACATGTCTATCCTTCTGTAAGCTGAGTTTACTTCATTCATCGACACCACTTCATAATTTCCTGAACAGTGCAAGATGTCATGTATAATAGAGCTGTATGAAAAAGCATCAAATAATACGATACCTCCACCCTTATCAGGTTTCATTATACGTACACTTTTATTGTGCCGTAACTCGTCAAGTAATCTCTGTTCATCAAGTGTGAGGTTTTTCTTCACTTTTTTATGTTTGGCTACATTGTTGTATCTGTATAATTCCCTGGAAACTTTATTTTCGTACACCTGTATCAATGTGTTGTTAATGGGAGGGAATAAATGTGTTTTTTTTCTTAAGTTTCCCCTGTTGTGCTGTGGTTTCAGTTTGGTCTCTAAACATCAAAGCCAAATTTAACTTTCTGGTATATAACTTCAGTTCATTTAAGCTGTCAACAATATTGAAATGAGTAGTGGGTATGAAGTTCATACCTTTAGAAAGAAGGCTAAAATATGTAGTATCCAGATGGACATTGCAATAGTTAAATATCTTGAAATCATTGTATTCATATGTAATGCCATCCTGCGGAGTGGCAATGAACTCCTGTGTAGTATAAGTGTTAGTCTCACATTTCAATATTTCTTCTTCCATCCACCCCCCGCAATATTAGAAACAGTTAAAGCTGACCCTAGGGGAGGTAACATCAAAAATGTGTTAGCCTATAGAGAATACTGGTGGCAGTTATACACTGATGCTATGACTGCACCAGGTATCAATGATTACATTACAGTGAAACCAGTTTTAATGTTGAAAAATTGAATTCCACTATCAATAAACACTTATGTATTATAGGATTTTTTAGTTTTGATATTCTAAATTTTAATTCAATCTATTGAGACATGATGATGCAACTATTGTATGAAATTTAAATTGATTTTACTGCATTCACTATCATGTGTAAATTGTGCTTTATCTAAAGTATGCTATGGCTTTAAGAAGTTTTTGGCGCCAATTTGAAAAGTATTTAAAGTGTTTTTTTAGAATTTGTACTTTGTTCTGATGAAGCTCGTGTGATACGAGTGAAAGCGCTTAACCCTTTGGTTAATAAAATATCTTGTGGATTTTTACAACAGACTGGTATTGTTTCTCAGCTGAGCAGTGAGTAGTTTGCGAGTGGTCACTACGTTTGTTTCTCCAGTATTTTCCAGCACTAAATCATCTGGCATTTGTAAAGAAATTGCTAACGTCTCTGGGGTACACCATAAACAAAAATAAATCACATCTTGTACCCTGCCAACAGATTGTATTCCTGGGTGCAAGCTTGAATACAACTTCCCAGATGGCCTACCTCATGCCAGAGAAACAAGTTCATTTGACAGCCTACTTCAAACTACTGGCCACAAAGACCCAGCTATCTGCAAGGAAAATACTGCAAGCCTTGGGGTTCATGGCCTCCTGCATTCTACTAATTCCATATGCAAGACTGCATATAAGGAAACTACAATGGTATCTAAAAAGCCTAATGTGTCAACATTCTCAGGATCTAGAATCAGTTATTCCTATCATACCTTGTCTACAGATAGAGTTCCTTTGGTGGGCAGAGGCCTGCCACCAAAACAAGGGACTGCCATTCACTCTACCCCCTGCTGCCCAAACCCTAACAGACGCATCAGACTATGCATGGGTGGCTCACTTGGCAGGGCAGTGCTTGCAGGGCAAATGGAACCCAAGTCAAATGCACCTGCATATCAATCAAAAAGAAATGCTAGCTGTACAGAATGCTCTGACAGCCTTCAAGGAACACATTCTTCCAGGACAATTATTGGTAAAGATGGACAAACACCACTGTTATGTGGTACATAAACATGCAGGGAGGAATCCACTCATACACTCTCTGCAGACTAGCCATGGCTCTGTGGAACAGTGCACCTAAAGGCTCAATTCCTGCCAGACGAGCTAAGCAGAAATCCCATGGGACCCACACGAGTGGAAACTTGAACCAAAGGTATTCAACTTGTTGAGAAACAAATGGGGCAGCCCAGAGATGGACCTGTTTGCCTCCCCCCAGAACTACCAGTTGGACAAATTCTGCACAAGGACTTCCCACAAACAAGCTTGGAAAATGGATGCCTTGTCCTTCACCTGGAAAAACCTATCAGTTTATGCCTTTCCCTTTCTGCCTCTCCTCTCCTCTCCAAGGTATTACTAAAGATCAAACAGGACAAACCAAGGACAATACTGATTGCACCACACTGGCCACGCCAACACTGGACCCTCTCTTGCACAGTGTGTCACTGCTGGCACCATGGCACCTGCCTCAGGCCCCTGCCCTGCTGTCACAGCAGGAGGGCCAAATTCTGCACCCACAGCTTCAAACCCTGAACGTGGCAGTGTGGCTAATTACCTGATCTCTCCATTACCATCCCTCAGTAAGCAAGTGATGGATGTCATTCTGGAGGCAAGGAGGCCTAGTACTAGAAAATCTAATGCTGAAAAATGGAAAAGATTCTGTTCCTGGAGCCAAACTCAGGGATGGGCACAGCAGCGCCTAATTTACCTCCGATTCTTCAATACTTAACTGAGATGCTTCACAAGGGCCTTATCTTTTTCTCCAACAAAATTCATGCCTCAGCCATTTCAGCTCATTACAATACAGAACCACCCCTCTTCTCTCATCCACTGCTGAAGCAATTCCTCAGAGGGGCCAAAAACTTAAGACCATCCAGGAGAGCCCCAACTCCAGCCTGGGACCTTACTTTGTATTGGAAAAGCTCACTCTACCTCCCTTTGAGCCAGCTGCAAATGCAGAGTTGAAATTCCTTTCTTGGAAAACATTCTTCCTTCTAGCCATCACTTCAGCAAGAAGGGTGTCTGTATTACAGGCCCTCATGGCAGTGGAGCCTTTCATCATCTTTCATGCAGACAAGGTGTCCCTCAGGACCAATCCCTCCTTCATGCCCAAAGTGGTATCCAGTGTGGCCCTTAATCAGTCCATTCATTTGCCAACCTTCTTTTGTAATCCACAGAACAAAGGGGAACAAATAATGCACTCCTTGGACATGCACAGACAACTTAGATTTTACTTGGACAGGACTAAACCTCTCAGGAAATCTGAACAGCTGCTGGTTGCATTTGCTGCAGGGCCGGAGGGGAAGGCCATTTCAAAGTAAACCATTTCTAAGTGGATAGGCCATTGCATTCATTTCTGCTATAAGCACCATGGAAAACCCTCCCCACAAGGGATTATACCACATTCAACCAGGGCTGCTTCTACCTTTACAGACATTCTCAGAGGTGTCCCTACCAGGGACATCCTAGAAGCTGCTACCTGGAGTTCTGTACATGCCTTCACCAAGCATTACTACTTGCCAATTTTTTCTAAATCCAGAGATGGTTTTGTCACCGCAGTCTTGCAGGGCCTTATAGCTGATCCTAATGCTATCTAATTACCTCCTCCCATCCTAAGCTTTGGGAATCTACCCAACTGCAGCAGTGAAACACGAAGAACATAGTAGTTGTGTACATTTACCATAAATGTTGATATTCGAGTGTATTCACTGTTGAAGTCCTGGTTACCCTCCCTCCAGTCCCCTGACTTCTATTGACTTTACCTCTATTCTTGTTTACTATGCTTAAAGCTTTTTGGTGTATTTGCTTTTTTGTTGCAGGTGTAACCTCGTATATAATTGCTTCCCATTATGGGGGTAGCTGACATCTGGAGCAAGAAAAACTGATGTAATGGCATTGGCTGCATGCTTTGTACCCCTGACTACCTGACGTCACGCAGGACCCAAGACTTTGATAATCAGGTCGACTGAGAGCTATTGCAAACAGATAACCCAAATGTGATGACTGCAACAGTGAATACCCTCAAACGTCTACATTTATGCCAAGTGTACACAACTGTTCTTTCCTTTCCTTCCCAGTTATGTTTATATTGATCATTAAACTTACTGTCTAATAATTGATTTAATAAAGTTTTATTTTTATTAAATTTCAGCAGTGATACTTTTTGAAACTTTTCAATTTCCTATCCATTTCTTCAATTGAATAATTTAAATCTCCTACAGTTAGTTAAATATATCTGAAAAAAATATATATTTTAGATTGACAATCCTTGTTAATTGAGAATCCATCAATTTTTTCATTGCTTCTTATACAGTTAACTAAGGATTCGATAACTAATGCAGATAGTACAAGGAACATGGACACCCTTTCTTTTTACCTTTGTTTAAAGTGAATCCTTGAGAAATGTAAGATCCAATTTTAACATATTCTTTGGAGTCTCTGTACAGGTTTTCAACATTTCAATAAATTGTTCTGGAAATGAAAGCACTAGATCTAAGCTAATTCGGGTCAATTTCTTGTTCGTTCCTTTTGCTAAATCTAAGATGCTCATTACTCTCTTTATATTATTATACATTAATTTATTGATTATAAATACTGATTGGTCTTTGGTGGTGGTGCTGCGGTAGCGTTGTCGCCTCACAGTAAGACGTCCTGTTCGATTCTCAGCTAGAGCGTCTTCTGTGTGGAGACATGCGTGAATGAGCGTACCTTCGTTGAAGGTTATGCGTCAGAGCTAGAAACTCGGCACGTAAAAATCTACTGCCAATCATTAGCGGACCGGAGTTCTGCTGTGGCGACCCCTAACTGGGAAAAGCCGAAAGACACAACAACTGACTGGTCCTTATTAATCTCCTGTATCCATTAATCTTGTAGCAAAGATGGAAGCAAAGATGTTATAGTCTGTAGTTAGCGATGAAATAAGTATATGTGAACAAACTAAATTGTTATCCTCTCCTTAAGTATAGATGAGATTACAGAAAATTTCAATTAAGGGAATAATTATTTTGTCACTCTGAATTATCTTGAAAAGTCACTCAGTAATATTTAACAGAAGCAGACTATATAATTTCATACTTAAACCATCTAACCCTGAAGCTTTACCATGTTTTCAGTTTTTTAAAACATCTTTAATTTCTGTTAAGAGTAGTAGACTTTTCAACAGAGATGTCTGTTGGTCATTAAGTTTATTAGTAACATTTTTCTTTAAGTACTTGTCAGTTTTGTAGTAATCAGAATCACTATTTTTATTTTTATTAAGATCCTCATGGAATTTTTTAAAAAATATTAAACATTTCGTCTGTGTCTGAAGTAAGCTTGTTAGTGTGAGGATTTGGGATGTTATACATTTTTGCCTTTTTGCTTAACATCTTCTTTCTATGTAGATTTTTTTGAAGTCCTTGCATAACTGTGCAGTTTTATTTTTTCTAAAGCTGCCTCCATGTTATGTGTTAAAACTGATTGATGTTTTGTCATTAATTTTTTAATGACTTCAGTATTATCTAATTTCTTTGTTGTTTAAACCTCACTTTGTGTATTTCGTCTTGTATTTCTAACAGCTCATTATCCCATTCTTTCATTTTATTATTAGCCCATCTTCCCATTCTATCTTTAAATGCATTTTAAGGAGTCCCATAATATTACTTTACCAACATGGCCACTATCATTCAAAGATAAAAAATTCTCGATTTGTTCCTTAAGGTAACTCTTGCTCATATGTACTGGGATTTTGTAAATAATCTTTACATTTCCTTATATCCATTAGTATATTAATACTTAGTGAATTATGATCAGTTAAAGGACAAGGAGTAAAATAGACCTGATGAAGCTACCTTTAGCGAAAGCGCTTGTCTGAATAAAACTTTATATCTTATTTCATCGAGTATTTTAAGTGATTTTGGAGACTTATTGGACTTTAGGAACCTCATATTACGTTTGTATCAATCTGCTTCACTCTCAGTCTTCCATAAGTTTTATGGATCACATTTTTTATAAGGACAAGGAGTAGTTTTAAAATAATTCACTTGCTTAAGTAAATCTGCGTAGGCATAAATCCTATCAGTTCTAGTTTGTGTCCCATGTGGATCAGTATAATTAGTAAAGAAGGACCTATCTTCTGTTTTTACTATTAAATCAACTAACTTCTGTCCATTTATATCTTCTGCACTAAATATGCAGTTAAAACCCCCTGCTAAAATGAAACCTACTCTTCCAGTTACTTTGCAATAAGTTACGTGATCCTTAGGCACTCTTACACCTATTCCAGGGATCCACTAAAAAATATTTGTGTATAGAGTTTGCAGTTATATTTAATTATTACAGATGTATACATCTATTTGGGATTATTAATGGATTCCATGATCTTAGGCATTACAGTAGATGTTCTCTGAAGTGTAGCAGTTATGTAGTCTTTTTGTTAAAAGAAGCAGATAACATTTTGTACCCTAAGTTATTCAAGTGTTTGTATATCTTTGTCTATCAAATGAGTCTCTTACAAGAATGTCTCCTCTGTTTAGTTTTAAATATCTCATTAATATTTTCCTTTTGTTGCCATTATTTAATTCATTTACATTAACAGATACTAGATTAAAACTATCCATACTGTGTATTTAAAAGGTAAAACAACACATTTATCCATCATATCAATTTAATTGTATATACAAGTTTAATGTAGTTCTCCAACACTATTTTAAATTTCCACTTTTTTTTAATTCTTTCTACAAACTGAACTACTAAAACTCAAATAAAAACTGAAACCAACAACTGTAACTGTATAATCTGATGTTGTTGATCTTCATTCATTCCTTACCGATGGGAATCTGTTCTGTCCTCTGAACTGAGCTGGCCAATTACCAAGCTCGCTCCAGCCCTAAACTTTCAAGCAAAGATTTTACCCATAATTCCCTTTCCCCTTTTACCTCCGATCTCATTTAAAGCATTGCCGTAAAGCTATGCCAAGCCAGCTCTCGAAAACTTAGTGTTAAATGTTTCAATTTAACTACTTCTGCCTTTGAGTTTTCTCAGTTTATTACACCATTTTTGTTTTATTGATGTATCGCACTTCCCACTGCCTTCCCTGTCTTAAAAACTCCACCTTTTCACTTTATTCTTACCCTTGTGGTAATCTACCTACCATCATTGGCAGTCTTTCCCTCTACCTTTCAGGTAGCCCTCTTTACCATCGTTGATAATCCTTCCTATATTTTTTTTTCTATCTCAAAAAAAAGTCTATCCTTTTAACTATTTGATCTGAAGTAGTTAACTTCATTTGTGCATCAACCTATGGGTCTTCGGATCCATATCGGATCCGAGCCAGCAGTTTCCAATAGCATAGATCCGAGCTCCAAGCTCATCCCCCTACCCATAATCCCCTGCCAACCCTACCTGACCTCAGATCTAGTTTGCCGCGGTTTCATCCAGCAGCTCGATCACTGAGTTCCAAGCTTAGCGTCTTTTCGTGAGAAAAATTTACCCTTTTTTTCTCTCTCTTTTTTTTTGTAAATTTAGTGTGTGTGTGTTGTGTACAGGTCCCTTTCCCTTTACCTGTTAATCTTCTTCATAGTTTTCCCCACCCTTGTTAGTGCGTTAGGTAGTGTGCTGTGTGTTGGGGCCTAGCATGTGTGTTTTCCTTTCAGTATGTCGGAGGCCCCAAAAGCTGTTTTTTCCAAGTGTACCGAGTGTGGCCATAAGCTATCCCCGGCGGATGGCCACACTCTGTGCGTGTTGTGCCTTGGGGTTGGACACCTTTCGTCAGGTTGCTCCATATTTGCGGCGTTCAACCCCAGGGAACTTAAGGACTGGAGGACTAAGCTGATTCTGGTGGAACTGCTGCCCCCGGACTCTGCTTCGGCCTCCGGTCCCACGGTGGCTCCTGCCGCGGCTGTGGCTGCTGCCACTCCTGCCTCCCTTCCACTGGCCGGGACTCAACCTCCCGCTTTGGGCCAGGAGGATAGGGAGTCCAGGAAAAAGAAGCGGAAGGAGAAGCACCCCAAGCGGCGGGCCGAGGCCTCTTCATCGGCCCTGCCGGCTAAGTGGTCTTCTCCCTCCAGGACTTCCGAGCCCTCCACCCCTCGGCTCCAGTCTCTTCCTTTTTCACCGGGACTGGAGGAGGAGGAGGCCCGGCCCCCGTCGAGGTCATTGAGGCAGCACTCCCTTCCCGCCTCGGTGGCCTCATCCAGATCCACCCAAAGCCTGACGGACGCAGACTTGGACCGGATGATGAGAAGATTCCTCCAGGCCCAGCAGCAGATGGGAGTGCCCCTGACCCCCCCCCCCCTCTGGGGGGGGGGGGAGCTCAACACCATTTTTTGCCCCAATTGCTCCTTCTCCGACCCACTTCCCGGGTTCGTAGTTTTTGGAGCCGGATAGCGTCAGCGCCGGGGGGGGGGGGGGTGTCGGCGCCGACAATGCCCTCGAGTCTGTCGGGTCCCTTTTCTTCGGATCCAAACTCTCTAGGCAGAGAGCTGAGCTTTGGATCCGAGGGTCTCAGTGTGCCTTCGGCTGTGCCCAGGTTGGAGCATACTGGACCTTCGGATCCGACCGCGTTGGCTCCGGCCCCGATCCGCCCGTCGGATCCGAGGGAAGGTCTGCTCTGGGATCCGAGAGAGAGCGGCTCTCCTTCGGCATTCAACATAGTGGAGAGGGTTCTGTCGAGGGATTCCTGACCCCCGGCCTTGGCTATGGCTCCATTCTGCACCCCATCTCAGATGGGTCCGACTTCCATCAGCCAGTCCCAGGGACAGCCTGCTCCGATGTCCCAGGTCATTCCGTTGGAACATGACATTGCTGGTGAGGTCTCCTCGGACAGCCCCCCCCGAGGAGATTCCTCACAAGCGCAAGTGGAGGCACTTGGACTCCCCTGAGTCCTTGACCGGGGACACAGATTTGGAGGAAGGGGAAGGTTCCCCAAGATCACACCCCCCCCCCCCTCCTGAGGACGTCTCATTTGGAGACATCATGGAGATGCTCAGGATTAGGGGGGGTGGTCTGCCCCAAAGCCTACCTCGGACGAATGTGTTCCTGGAGCCATTTGAAGCAGGCCTGTCTACCTCTTGGGTGTCCCCTCCAGCTGACCCCCTGGTAGATCTGATCACTACCAGGGCGTGGAAGGAGCCGGACACTGTGGAGCCAGTCCCGAAAAGACCTGACAAAATACTTAGCCCACCCTTCGACAGATCCCACTGGAGTAAGGGAACCCCTGTAGATGCCATGTTGGTGACGGTGGCCACTAAAAGGGAATTAGCCCAGGAGAGTCCCTCGGTCCATCCTCCAGACGAGGAGTCTCGGTCGATGGATAAATTAGGGAAGTGGGTTTTTAGTTCAGCTACCTTCTCAGTGAGGTCACTGAACTACATGGCACATATGATACAACTGCAGTGAGACCTTATCAAAGAGTACGGCATGTCGCCCCTGGAGTCCATGTCGGCGGAGGACAAACAGTTGTACTCTTCCCGAATGGCCACTCTTAGGTCTATCTCGAACACCTCTATGCGGCTACTGTCTCACGCCACGGAAGGGGCTGCTAGAGCTAGCGGAGCAGGCGTCGTTATGAGGTGACAGGCCTGGCTCCGCCACTGTGATTTCGTGGAACCCTTTAAGGCGTCTTTCGCTAATGCCCCTTTCGATGGTTCTGCCCTTTTTGGTAAAACCGTACGCGATACCTTGGTCCAGAGTGAGAAGGATGGGAAGACGTTGTCTGCCATCGGAGTCTGCTTCTCTGCTCCCCAGAGTTCCTTTTCCAAGAACCAAAAGGGACAGAAGAAGATGTGGTTCTGGAAGTCACAACAGCCCCCGTTTCGCTCCAGACCCCCAGTCCTTCCATGTCAGAGGAGGACAGGGTGGATGCCGCCCTAGAGGCAGAGGGGGCCCGATGAACTTTGGGACCAGAGAACTGTTATCTGACCGGCCCACGCAACAGCCCTGAAGGGTTACCCAACTGCTCCACTCTGGAAGCAGTCGGGGGGCGCTTCTTGAGGCACCTAGCAGCTTGGGAGTCCATGACCGACCGCTGGGTGCTTTGCATCATATCCAGAGGTTACCAGATCCCTTTCTCCCATTTCCCTCGCAATCCCAGACACCTCCCCGACGTCCCACCCGAGCAGAGGGAGGCCGCAGCTGCGGAAATCCAGCGGCTGCTAGAAAAAAGAGCCATCCAGCATGTCCCCCTAGACAAGTACGGATCAGGCTTTTACTCCAGGTTCTTCTTGGTGCCAAAAAAGATGGGGGACTTCAGACCGATCCTCGACCTTTTCCTCTTGAACCTGTCAGTAACCAAGGAAAAGTTCCGGATGGTCACTCTTCAGTCCATTCTCCCCCTACTGCGACAGAACGACTGGATGTGCTCTATAGACCTCAAGGATGCATACTACCACATTCTGATGGACAGATGATCCAGGAGGTTTCTCCGCTTCCGGCTAGGAGCCAGCCATTACCAATTCAGGGCCCTTCCCTTTGGTCTCACCACAGCCCCCAGGGTGTTCACCAAAGTTCTGTCGGTGATAGCGGCCCACCTGCGACTGCAGGGCATTCAGGTTTTCCCATACCTAGACGACTGGCTCCTGACCGCCCCCACAAGGCATCTACTCTGCGCAGCCAGAAACTCCTTTCTTCACCTAGCGGCCTGGCTGGGGATTACTATCAACATAGAGAAATCTTCCCTTTCTCCAACTCAAACCATAGATTTCATCGGAGCAAGGTTGGACACACAGGCGTCTAGCCCTCTTAACTCCAGACAGAGTGCAGACCTTAAGACTCCATGTGCGGGCCATCCTCATACCCCAGGCAGAATTGGTCCTGAGGGCTTTGGGTTCGATGGCGGCCACCATCAACCTATTGCCGATGGCGAGTCTGAACATGAGAGTCCTGCAATGGACTCTCCAAGTTCAATGGTCTTTTCTGCAATTCCCTCTGTACCACCCTATTCCCCTCAGCAGGGTTTGCAAGGAGGCCCTCTTATGGTGGCTCCAATCCCCAGACCTCCAGAAGGGGCGCCCCTTTTCTATGTCCCCTCCCATAACCATGGACGCCTCTCGCCTCGGGTGGGGGGGGGCATTGTGCAGGCAGGACAGTCCAAGGCACATGGAACAGCACGGAGACCTCTCTGCATATAAATGTCCTAGAGATGAGGGCGGTGCTTTTGGCATTGCAAGCACTACAGAGCCTTCTTCCCTTAGGAACGATTGCAGTCCAGACGGACAACATGGCAGTAGTCTGGTACATCAACAAACAGGGAGGAACCAGGTCTTATCCCCTTTGTCGAGAGGCCATGAGAGTGTGGGAATGAGCAATTTCCACCAACCACTTTCTCATAGCGATGCACATTCCGGGACGGTCCAACATTTTAGCAGACAAGTTGAGTCGCACCATCCTCTCGCCGTATGAGTGGTCTCTGAACCCAAAAGTAGTGAAGCAGATATTCTCCACTTGGGGTCAACCTTGTTGCGATCTTTTAGCCTCTCCTTCAAATGCGAAATGAAACGACTACTTCGCTCTAATTCCCCCACCCGGGGAATCCCCACAAGACGCTCTGGTGCATGCTTGGCCCCCCGGTCTCTTTTATGCGTATCCTCCTCTTCTGCTGATGTTGAAGTTTCTTCAGAAAGCCAGTCAGTTGCAGAACAAGATAATCCTCATTGCCCCATTCTGGCCTCGCCAGGCTTGGTTCCCGTATGGTTGGTCTCACCTAGTGAATCCTCCCTGGATTCTGGATCCCATTCCGGATCTCATAACCCATCCATTGGATCTTCCGACCCCGAATCTGGACAGCCTCAAGCTCACGGCTTGGCTGATCCAGTTCCAAGGTTAGCTAGGACTCCCAGTATCTCTTCCCAGGTCAAAGCTATTCTGGTGGCGACGCATAAGCCATCCACCAAAAAGGTCTATGATAGCAAATGGAAACGTTTTTCTATTTGGGCGGAGCACAGAGATCTAGATCCTTTCACAGCTCCGTTGCCTGCGGTGTTAGATTTCCTATCAGGACTCTTCGATCAGGGCGCCAGCTCCTCTACAGTCAAGGTTCAGTTGGCGGCTATCTCTCACTATCACGTAGGAAGCAACCTTGGACCGTTTATCTCCTCCAGGTTATGCAAGGCCTTTCTGAAGGGTACCTTCTTACTCAGACCCCCGATGAAGGAAGCAGTCCCTCCTTGGGACTTAACCTTGGTATTGCAGGCACTTACAGCCCCTCCCTTTGAACCTGCAGCTTCAGTAGATCTAAAATTCTTATCATGGAAAACTGCCTTTCTTGTAGCTATCACTTCAGCTCGAAGGGTTTCCGAAATTCAAGCCCTTTGTGCAAAACCACCTTATTTGTCCTTCCACAAAGACAGAGTCTACCTCAGGACCAATCCCTCCTTTCTTCCAAAAATTGCATCCGAATAGAATATTAATCAGTCCATTAACCTACCAGTTTTTTTTCCCAACTACCAAAACAAAGGGGAACATAAGTTACATCTGTTGGATCTGCACAGACAACTGCACTTTTATTTACACAGAACAGCTGGTCATAGGCAATCAGATCAGCTGTTAATTTCCTTTGCCAAATTTAACTTAGGAAAGGCTGTTTCCAAAGTCACACTGTCCAGATGGATTTCTCAGTGTATTCTGTTGGTATATGAAAGTACTGGTCGGCCCGCACCTCTAGGAGTTCATGCCCACTCTACCCGGTCTGTCTCTGCCTCTGCGGCCTTCCGTTCTAGACTCTCGTTGGATGATATCTGCTCAGCAGTAACATGGGCTTCATCTCATACCTTCATTAATCACTGCAAGCTGGATATTGTCTCCAGAGGGAGAGCATCCTTTGGCTCTGCAATGCTCCGGAACATCCTTCCTTGAGGACCGCCCAAGATTTATGTAGCTGGGGACTCTGTCCCATAGGTTGATGCACAAATGAAGTTAACTACTTCAGATTAAGAAGTTATGTACTCACCATAATGTTCCATCTGAGTAGGTAAACTTCATTTGTCAGCAACCGACCCCCCCCTCCGTCCCCCTGACCTGCGGATGTTCGAGATGTTACCTTCCTTATGGGAAGGGTATGTAGCTAGTTTTGCGGGTGATTTTTTATATGCTTATCTAGCTGTGGGCAAACTCGATCTGAGGTCAGGTAGGGTTGGCAGGGGATTATGGGTAGGGGGAGGAGCGTGGAGCTCAGATCTATGCTGTTGGAAACTGCCGGCTCGGATCTGATATGGATCCGAAGACCCATAGGTTGCTGACAAATGAAGTTTACCTACTCAGATGGAACGTTATGGTGAGTACATAACTTCTTATTTTTGCCTGTTGTACTGTGTGTGTGTGTGTGTGTGTGTGTGTGTGTGTGTGTGTGTGTGTGTGTGCGCGCGCACACCCATGATGCCCTTGTCATTATGGCGGAAAAGAAAGGCACCACTGGTTTCAAGCAGTGTAGTGAGTGTGGACGTAAACTTCCACACTCCGGCACTCACGATCTTTGTGTATACTGCCTGGGCATCCCACATCTGTCCGTTCAACTCCCCTGTGGGATATATAAGAATTTCTCTTCTAGGACTTTAAACGAATGTAGGAGCAAGTTAATTTCCAAAGGCCTTCTAAAAGCTTCTTTTTCAGAGGCAGTTTCTGTGACGGAGGGTTCATCCCCTCTTAGCAAACACCACAAAAAGCGACCACATTCAGTTTCATCGTCTCCCTCTGGTGACCCTAAGGAACCTAATTCAAAACTGCCAAAATTGTCTGAACCGACTCTGACGGTGCCACCAGTCTCTCCTCCGGGTTCGGCACCATCTTCATTGACTGTGTCCCAGATTTTGACCTCTACGCCGAAAGCCTCTACCTCGGCGCCGACTTCACAGGCCTCTGAACCAACCTCGGCTCCGACTGTATCTGTGCAGATCTTTTCAGCACCATCGCTCTTGGTGCCGTTTCTGTTAGAACCACTACCAGTTCCCATTGAATCTAAATTGGAAGCCAGGACTAGATATTCACCCTCCATATATCCCTTTGTGGGGCACCAGTACAGCCCATTCTTAGAGAGGCCCGAGTCCCCTTCAGGATTGTCTGTGCATTCAACTAGGAGCCTGTCAAAACTGGATATAGTGCACTTTGTCGATCAGCTGCTGATGGCCAGTTGGATCCGCACTTTTACCGAGACTACCTCCCTGTTGGAGGTAGCCAGTTTTCTCCATAGACTCCAGGCTATACTTCTCCTTCAACTTCTGAGCAAGTTTTGAAGCCCTCTGAACTAACATCGACACCCCTTCCTTTGATGCTGTTGGTAGACCTCACCTTGGCATCTGAGCCGTCCCTGTGGCTACCGGTGCATTCAGCACTGGGACTGTCTCAGGAATGTGGCTGATGTTCTTCGTGTTTCACTGTTGCAGTCATTACATTTGGGTTATCTACTTGCAGGTAGCCCTCAGTTGGCCTGATTAACAAAGTCTTGGGTCCTGCATCGGTTGCTGTCCCTTCTTCCATGACATCAGGGGTATAAAACATGCAGCAGACGCCATTACACCAGTCTTTCTTGCCGTGCGGTGCCCGAAGCAGAAGCAGTTCACAAGTGCCAGTCGGCCGACTCCTGAAATTTTCGTTTTCGAGTTTCAGAACTGAAGTTTTCAACTAAAGCTAAGTACCCAGTTGGGGAAACTTTTTCTTGCTCCTTACCGATGTCAGTAAAAGTTAATAATTGCATTACTTGTGGAAAGCAAATACCTCATAAAGATTTTCATTCGTACTGTATTCCTTGCCTAGGCCCTGACCACGATGTACCTTGCTGTCGGTTTTGTGCTTTATTTAATCAGCACACTCTCCGTCGTCTGTATATTTTCATTTCTAAGTATTTCGGTTTAATTATCCAGAAATGTCGTCTGTTAGCCATCCGACTACCGGGATTCCGAAAAACGCAAAGATAAATACAGAGACAGGCCGCCGAGGTCCAAAACTGTCAACGCTTCTCCCAAGCCAGTCGCCAGTTCGCTGGTACTCAGTGAGGTGCTTTCGCAGCCCCTGATACCTGATACTTCTGATTCGCAGGCCTCTACTAAGACTCATTCGGAGTCAGGTATGCCGCGAGATGCTTCAACTATGGAACCCGTGGATGGCTCTATCTTGGATGGGTCCGGAGCCGTTGTGCAGGCACCAGCTTCTGAGGGTGTATTCAGGCCTACAGACTTGCATATTAAACAGATGCCTCCTTCTTTCCTTAGGCCTAAATCTCGATCCATGCCTAAAAAAACGACGTCCAGGCCACATGCTCAGGCCTCTATGCCTACAAAACAAATGATAAGAATGGCTGAAGATCTAATAACTCTAATCAGGGGTAGCCTGATGCCCAGGCCACATGCTCAGGCCTCTGTCTGAAAAACAAATGATAAGAATGGCTGAAGATCTAATAACTCTAATCAGGGGTAGCCAACCCCCCCACTAAGAGGCCTAGGACTGAAGTTGATTATGAATCTTCTGATCAGGGTTCTGTTTTTTTTTTTTTATTCTTCTGATGATCCGGATTTGCCCTTATCTACCTATGAAGATTCTGATGCAGAGGACTCCATTCCCTCTGCTTCCCCTCTGGAGGATTTTTCTTTTGGGGAAACCTTACATACTCAAAAGGAGCATTTCCACTGGGAAAGCCAGGATTTTTCTGATTCAAAAAAGAGGCTTAGGGATTTTCTTCTCCTACCTCAGCATAGGCCTTAGCTATTCCTCTGTACTCAACATTGTTGATGCTTTTTCAGAATCTAGTTTGGCCCCTGATTCCCTGCCTCCTGCTCCCAGAAAACCTGACAGATACTGCAGGGTCCCCGAGTCCCATAAGTTTCTTTTTAAAAATCCTAATGCAGATCCAGAGACTATTTCACAGGGGCCCAAGGGCATTAAGGCTTCTACTGCTAAAATTCCTACCCCTTCTGACAGAGACTCCACATGGCTCTCAACCTTCCATCGCCAAAATGAGGAACACTCGCCTTCATAATGTGGAACAAATGGGCAAAATGTGGAAGATATACTAATGGCTTACTAACAACTTCAACTAGGAAGGTCATAGGATGGTTAAAATATGTTGGTTTTACTTATAAAGAAACATCCTTTAATGAATTAATATGATTAATTTCAATTTACCATGGATTTCACTTAAAAAAAATTCCTAACACTGAATGTATGACAGACTCTTTCAGTGTGGAACTTTGAGGAATTTTGAGGAACATGAACTTTTTAAGACCCCAAATGAGGTACACTTGAGAGGTATGGACTCCAGGGCACTGGATTAGGGTTGTCACCTTTTAACAAGGCCAAAGTAGGACATGGGGGAGTGGCCAATCGGACAGGGTGTTTGGCCAATATGACACTGGACACACCCCCACCAAGACATCACCAGAGGTGTTAAAGGAGGTGCAGTATTACAGTTATGGATACAACATTGTGACATTACAGCATACTGAAAACTCAAACCATTTAAATGAAGTGAACTATTACTGCAAAAGCACACATTACTCAGTTGTAACAGTAAATAAACTTTAAAGGAATAAAAAACACATAGACACTTGTTTATTTAAAAAGTTAAAAAATTCATAAACCAACCATGACTATTCAGAAAGAAAACTTAAAAAAATCTACATGCCACATACAAGCCAAATAAAAAAGTAAGACTTTTTATTGTCAATTAAAGTTAAAGCAAAGAAATAATACAAAACTACATACTGTACCCTAGCACTACATACTGCACACTAGCAAAGTAACGCTAAACAAAGAAAAACACAAAATTACAAACTGCACCCTAGTACTTTATACTGCACACTAGTACACTAAATCACTTTTTTTTAAAGTGTATTTTGAATTTGATTTTATGGCTTGAAGAAGGGCCCGATTTGAAACAATATTTGAGTAAAAGTCACATTTCATCCGGTAATTTACAGTCATCATCAGTTCGGCTTTTAACAAGTCCACACTACATCGGTTTCGCACATCTGTCCATTTACCTTTCACCAAAGAAAAAACTCTTTCTCCAAATGCATTTGAGGTTGGTATAGATAAAACCCTAGCAATTACCGGATGTAGTGTAGTCAGGCCAGGCCCTTCTTTGAAAAGCTTCAGCCACTTCTCTCCTGGGGTCAAGCTTGTGTTACATAACTGTTCGAGAAAGGGCCTAATTGCCAAGTAGTCCCTAAAAAGATAATCTTCATCTGTATCCTGCAGATTCAGGGCAGTGGTCACATTAAGTAAGTCACTGAAAGCAAAGGGCTCATTTAGAGATAATTTAGATATTGTAAACAAGTAGTTGCTTTCAGTATAATCAAACCACTGTTTCAGGTATTTCAGTGCTGTCTCCAAGAACACAATGAAGTCTCTCCAGTTTGTTAGCAGAAGTGTTATCTAATGTGCTCATAAGTGCCCTAAGTTTCCCTCCAACGAAAGCACCTTCAGCTCTTGCCTGCAGTTTTTGCTTCAGAGAGACCATTACACAAAACGTTTCCATGGCAGTAAGTGCTGATTTTTCTAATGTACTTATATGTTCATTCAAATTAACAAGAACAGCACAGAGAAAGTGAAAATAGTACTGGGACAGCGTAGGCAATTCATTCTCACCATGTTCATTAGCTGACAAGTACTGCCATATCTGCCGGGGGGGGGGTCTCCTCTTCTCCCTGGGAGAGGAGATAGGACTGGAGCACTGGGAGATTTTTCACTACTCTTTCAATGGCTGGGAGTAGTGACAGCCACCTTGTTGGCACATGTCTTAACAGACTGTCAAATTCCATGCCACAAAACTCAAAGAAGTCTTTCAAGTCTCTGGTCCTTGTGGCAGAACGTGAGAAGTGGCTGAAAAGTTTTATTACAAATACTTCCACGTTGTATGGTAGTTGTGCTCCAGCTTTTTTGGCTGCATTGTGAATGATGTGGGCAACACAGTTAGCCTTCTGGAGTGATGGGCACTTTCTTTTAATCTGGTATACACACCAGATTTCTTCCCATAGTTGACACTGGCATCATCAGCCCCATAAGCTGAAATGCTGTTCCAGGGCAAGGAGTGCCTTTCCATAATGTTGGAAATTTGCTGTGAAATAGCCTGTGCAGATTCATCAGGGTATTCATAGAAGTCCAAAAGGCCATTCACCACCCCTTCTTCTTTAGAAAAATACCTCACAACAAGTGGAAATAATTTTATGTTCCCCTTGTTGGAAGCATCTGATGAAATTGCAAATGAAGTGCCTGGTTTTTGAAGGTCATGCAGGAGGCATTCCAATGAGTGCGGTCCCAAAACATTTTTGACTATGACTTCAGCCTTGGTTCTTCCACAAGATAGTTTCTTTGCAGTGTCCGAGTCACTGTACATCTGGCTGGCCAACTTTACTGCACAGTCCAAGCTGTTATGGGAAATAGTGTTTAACAGCATGGAACACCTCAGAGGCTTCTGCTGAAATGATCCTACGTTCTGGTCCTTCAAGGTTTACGATGTTCTTCGTGTTTCACTGTTGCAGTCATTACATTTGGGTAATCTGCTGGCAGGGTGCCCTCAGTCGGCCTGAATTCCAAAGTCTTGGGTCCTGCATCGGTTGCTGTCTCCTCCTCCATGACGTCAGGTCATCAGGAGTATAAAACATGCAGCCGACGCCATTTTCTTTAGTCTTTCTTGCCGTGCGGTGCCCGAAGCAGAAGCATTTCGCAAGTGCCGGTCGGCCGACTACTGAAATATTTGAGTTTGAGTTTCTCAGAACCAAAGTCTTCACTAAAGCTAAGTACCCCGTTGTGGAAACTTTTTTCTTGCTTTTTACCGATGTCAGAAAAAGTTAATAATTGTATTACTTGTGGGAAGCAAATACCTCATAAGGATTTCCATTTATACTGTATTCCTTGCCTAGGCCCCAATCACAACATGCCTGGCTGTTGGTTTTGTGCTAGATTTAACCAACGCACTATTAAGCATTGGTATATTTTTGCATCAAAGTATTTTGGAAACAGATTTAACTACCCAGAAATGTCGTCGGATAGCAATCCGACTACTGGAGTACATAAAAAAACGCAAAGAAAAGGACAGAGAAAGGCAGCCGAGATCCAAAACCGACGACGAAGCTTCTCCTAAGCCAGTCATCGGTTCGCCGGTACTCAGGTGCTTTCACAGCCCCTGATACCCGCTACCTTCGAGTCGCAGGCCTCTACTGACACCCATGTGAAGTCTGGTATGCTGCAAAGATACTCAAGGTATTGGACCGATGGATGCATCTCCCTCAGATGGGTCCGGAGCCACTGAGCAGGCATCGGCTTCTGAGGGTGTATTCAGACCTCAACATTTGTATATCTAACCGACAGCTGCAAAACCAAAGATAAAAGCACCTTCTAAAACTAAAAAAACTGACGCATCACAGGCCTCTATGCCTAAAAAACAGATCATCAAATTGGCTGAAGACCTTGTTACCTTAATCAGGGGTACCCATCCCCCTCCAGATAAGAGGCCTAGGCAAGACACTGATTATGAATCTTCAGATCAGGTTTCTATTTCTTCTGATTCCTCTTCTGATCAGGAATTATCTATACCTCCCTATGAGGATTCTGATGCCGAGGAGTCTATTCCATCTGCATCTCCTCCTGAGCATTATTCATTTGGAGAAACCTTGCATACTTTGAGGGAGCATTTTCACTGTGAGAGTCAAGACTTTTCAGAATCAAAAAGAGGCTCCGGGATTTCCTTCTTCTCCCTTAGCACAGGCCTTTAGCCATTCCCTCTCTCTTAGACATTGTGGATAATGTGTTTTCGGAGTCAAGCTTGACCCCTGACTCCTTACCTCCAGCTCCCAGTAAGCCTGACAGATATTACAGGGTCCCTGACTCACATAAATTTTTATTTATAAACCCTGCTGCTGATCCTGAAACTATTTCACAGGGTCCAAAGGGAGTTAAGGCCTCAACAGCAAAACATCTTACCCCCTCTGACAGAGATTCAAGGGCACTGGACAGATGGGGGGGGGGAAGGTTTATACATCTGCAACCTTGGCATTCAGGGCCTTAACCTGTCATTTTCATATGCTTAAATACCAACAACATGTTATGGGATTGCTGAAACAGAAAATGATGTTGATTTCAGAATGTACAGAAAATAAAGAATTGCAGGAATTATTGCATGCAGCTGAAAAAGTTGGAAAGTATACTTTGCAATGTGGTTTTGATTCCTTAGAGGCCTCCTTCAGGGCCACAGTTACTGGATCTGTGATTAGGAAGCATGCCTGGTTAAAGGAACAAAATTTGCCTGATCATGTTAAAGCTAAATTGCTAGATGCACCTTTACAGCATGATTCTCTGTTTGGTATTAAGGCAGAAGAGGTTTTAAAGAAAATGGAAGACAAAGCTAAGTCTATGCAAACTGTTAGACTTCTTACAAGTGCAGCCACCAAGATTCAGTTGACACTGGCCTACAAAAAAATTGGTCCTTTCCTGTGTCAGATAGAGCTCAAAGGGGCAAATCCAGACACTCTAAGGGTTCCAGATACCAGGCGCAAGATTCATACAGGTCAAAGCAATGGGGCACTTCCACCTCCAAATCTGGAGGAGATAAAGCGCAAACCTACAAAAAGCAAACCCAATGACTTCCCTTTGCCTACACCAAGCACGTATCTTTTGGCAGTACTCATAGGGGGGAAAAATTGCACTTTTTGCTCAAAATTGGCAGTTAATAACCCAGGACAAGTGGGTACTAAACATCGTATCACAGGGATACAGATTCCATTTCCACACTCTGCCAATGGCAAATGGTTGGCCAGATCTGCCAAAAAATCAATGGGCAGAGGCACAGAAACAGGTTACGTCCCTCATGGATATGGGGCCATTCAGACAGTACCAGAACAGGAAAAAGGACAAGGTTTTTACTCAGGACTGTTCTTGGTACCCGGAAAGGACAAGGCCTGGCAGCCAATACTGGATTTATTGATTTTGAACACGTACCTGGACATTCCAAAATTCAAAATGCTGACTTTGCAGCAGCTTCTGCCCATGCTGGGCAATAATGCTTGGCTGGTGACTTTAGACCTAAAAGAGGCATACCTGCATGTCCAATAAGACAATCGTGCAGAAGATACCTCAGATTCAAGGCTGGCTTAATGCATTACCAATTCTCTGCACCGCCCTTTGGCTTATCTAGTGCGCCCAGGGTCTTTACAAAGTACCTGGCACCTGTAATTGCACTTTGCAGACAAAGAAGTGTACAAATACATCCTTACTTAGATGACTGTCTCATTCAAGCAGAGAACAAGGACGCTCTTCTTCGACACCTGGTGTTTGTGAAAAGGCTTCTAACATGCCTAGGGTACACAATAAATGAAAAGAAATCACAACTGGTACCCTCTCAAAAGGTAACATTCCTGGGTGTAAGCTTGAATACAACTGCCCAGATGGCTTACCTCACGCCAGACAAGCAAAGGCAACTGACTACTTACTTCAAACTGATGGCAACAAAAACCCAGTCTTCTGCAAGACAAATTCTGCAGGCTCTGGGCTTAATGGCATCCTGCATCCTACTGATTCTGTATGCAAGACTGCATATGAGGAAACTTCAATGGTACCTAAAAAGTTTATGGAGTCAGCATTCTCTGGAAACAATGATTCCTCTCATTCCCTGCTTGCAACAGGCGTTTCTATGGTTGGCAAAGGCATGTCACCAAAACATGGGACAGCCCTTCACTCTACCCCCTGCCAGCCAAACCTTAACAACAGATGCATCAGATTATGTCTGGGGGGCCCACATGGCAGGAAGATGCATTCAGGGCATATGGGCACCAAAACAAATGCATCTACATATCAACCAGAAAGAGATGCTAGCTGTTCAAAATGCCCTAACGGCCTTCAAGGACTTACTTCATCCAGGACAACTACTGATAAAGACGGACAACACCACAGTCATGTGGTATATAATCAAGCAAGAGGACACACACTCATACCCCCTTTGCAGATTAGCCATGGCATTGTGGAACACAGCTTTGACCTACCAAGTACATCTTCAAGCTCAATTCCTGCCAGGAAAACAAAACACTCTGGCAGACTATTTAAGCAGAAACCTTATAGATACTCACGAGTGGAAACTAAATTCACAAGACTTCAGCATGATAACTGAGAAATGGGGGAGCCCAGACATAGATCTATTTGCCTCCCCTCAAAATTATCAATTGTAAAGATTCTGCACAAGGACTTATCACAGACAAGCATGGAAAGTGGACGCCCTATCCTTCATTTGGAAAAACCTATCAGTTTACGCCTTTCCTTCTCTGCTTCTTCTCCCCAAGGTCCTCCTAAAAGTCAGACAAGAGAAACCAAAGATGATATTAATTGCCCCGGACTGGCCCCACCAATACTGGTACCCAGTCCTAAGGAACTTGTCTCAATACCCAGCTTGGACCTTGCCTCAAAGACCACAACTACTGTCCCAGCAAAACAATCAAATCCTGCACAATCAACTACAAACCCTGAACCTGGCAGCATGGCTGATCATGTAGTCATACAAACAACACCTCTCTGTAAAGCTGTGATGGATGTCATTTTGGAAGCCAGAAGGCCTAGTACTAGAAAATCTTATGCTGACAAATGGAATAGATTCTGTGCTTGGAATCAAGCACAAGGAACTGATACAGCAGAACCAAATATTCCTCAGATATTGCAATACTTAACTAAGATGCTTGACAAAGGCCTATCATTCTCATCAATTAAAATCCATGCCTCTGCCATTTCGGCTCATTATAATACAGAGCCACCAATCTTTTCTCATCCTTTACTAAAGTAGTATCTTAGAGGAGCCAAAAATGTAAGGCCTCCTAGAAGATCACCATTGCCTGCATGGGACCCCAATTATGTGTTGGAAAAGCTCACCCTGCCTCTATTTGAACCAGCTGCTACCGCTGATATAAAGTTCTTATCATGGAAAACAGCTCTGCTACTAGCAGTTACTTCAGCAAGAAGAGTATCAGAGCTACAGGCCCTCATGGCTGTAGAGCCTTTTATCATATTTTACCCAGACAGGGTGTCTCTGAGGACAAATCCTACTTTTATGCCTAAGGTGATTTCCAATGTGGCTCTTAACCAAACAATTCATCTGCCAACCTTTTATCCAAACAAACAAAAGAACAAGGGGGAGAGAATTCTGCATTCCTTGGACGTACACAGACAGCTAAGATTCTACTTGAGCAGGACTAAAGCTCTAAGAAAAACTGAGCAATTACTAGTGACATATGCTGCAGGATCAGGAGGCAAGGCTGGTTCAAAGCAGACAATTTCAAAGTGGATAAGCCAATGCATCTGTTTCTGCTATTTACACCATGGTAAACCTGTGCCCAAGGGCATTAGGCCTCATTCCACCAGAGCTGCAGCTACTTAAGCAGCCTTTCTCAGGGGTGTACCAACCAAAGACGTTCTAGAGCAGGCATGGGCAAACACGTCTCTGACCCGGGGGGCCACATGCGGCCGTTAAACATTTGATTCGACCGCCAAACTTGAAAAATTTAATAAATTAACCTTGTTAATGTTTTATTCCCTGCAATTCTGATGTTTCCTCACTAGATGGCGACTCTAGATATATTGGCTTTGTTGAGGTGAAGCAGGCCTATTACTCCACGTTTGCACTTTACCCTTTGACCCACCCTCTATGAAGATGAGCGGACCCAAGAAAAGGAAAGTGGACAGAGAATGTCGAGTGTTCAGTAAGGAGTGGACAACTAAATATTTTTCACTGAACACGATCATCTGCTGTTTGCCTGATATGCCAAGAAACTGTGGCGGTTTTAAAGAGTATAATATTAGCCATCACTTTGCCACAAAGCGCTTAATTATGCTAGCAAGCTCTCAACAAAGAACGGGAAGCTGCTGCTGAGAAGGTGGCAGCTAATTTGAAGGCTCAGCAAAGTTTTTCACTGTCAAACTGCCATTCAAGAGTCAAGTACCAAGGCCAGTTTTATGCTTTCATTCAAAATAGCAAAGGCCAGCAAACCACTGTCTGAGGCGAGTTTTAAAAGAATGTATGGTAGAGACAGCAGGTATTTTGTGCCCGGAGACCAAAGACAAATTTGAGAAAATCAGTTTATCACGGCGGACAGTGACTTGCCGTGGAACTAATAGATGAAGATATCACCAGCAGATTAAACAAAAGAAGTCATTCACTTTTATTCTTTAGCACTGGATGAAAGCAACGATGTCAAAGACACTGCTCAGCTCCTCATTTTTATCCGAGGAATCAACAAAACTTTTGAAATAACGGAGGAGTTTTTGACAATGGAGTCTCTGAAAGGACAAACACGGGGAGAGGACTTGTTTGAACGGGTGTCTGCTGCCATCGAAAACATGAAGCTTCCCTGGAGTAAGCTTGTTAACATCACCACAGATGGATCTCCGAATTTAACGGGAAAAACATTGGCCTGCTGAGGAGAATCCAGAATAAAGTGAAAGATGAAAACCCTGACCAGGATGTCATTTTCCTCCACTGCATCATCCACCAGGAATCTCTATGTAAATCGGTGTTACAGCTGAATCATGTTGTGAATCCTGTGGTGAAACTCGTCAACTTTATATGCACCGGGACTTCAGCACCGCAGTTCATTCCGTTCCTGGAGAAACTGAAGCGAATCACAAGGACCTCGTTTTTGACTCCCGTGTCCGCTGGTTGAGTTTGGGCAAAGTGTTTCAACGAGTGTGGGAGCTCAAAGAGGAGATTGGCGTGTTTTGGGCGGCAGGGAAGACTGATGAATTACCTGAGCTGAGCAACAAGAGCTCGATGTGTGACTTTCCGTTTGCTACATATGTATTTTCAGACTTGAATGAGCTCAACGTGAAACTGCAGGAAGGAGCAGTTTGTGCATGACATGTACACAAACGTGAAAGCCTTCAAATCAAGCTGGCTTTATTCTCCAGGCAGATTTTGAACAAGTCATTCACTCATTTTCCTAGACTAGCCACGCTGAAAGAGGCGGAGCAAAAGTAAAGAAATACAGTGAGTCACTGGATGCACTGCAGGAGAATTCTGCCGTCGGCTTTTGGATTTCGACAAAATTGACAAGTCACTTCAATTGGTGGCCTTTCCTCTGTCACAAGACCCGAAACAGCTCCAGAGGAGCTTCAGCTCGAACTGATCGACCTTCAGTCCGGCCCTGCCTTAAAGAGAAGTTCAGCTCTCTGAAACTAAATGACTTCTATGCTTCACTCAATGATGCCGCGTTTCCAAATCTAAAGCAAAGCGCAGATGATGTTGGCTTTGTTGGCTCTACCTTGTGTGAACAGGCCTTCAGTGTCATGAACATCAACAAAGCCAGCCACAGATCCAAGTTAACAGACCTACACCTCAGATCCATCCTGAGAATCGCCACAACAAAACTAACTCCAGACTTTGATGCTGGCTAAAAAGGAGACCAACAACACTGCTCCCATTAAAATGTGTGTGTCTCCGTGACACGCATGCGTTGTTAAAATAAACAGTGCGCCAGATCAAATATAATGCTTCACAGACTGACTTGCTGCAACTGTTTCGTCCTTGCACTGGTCATTGTTGACTTTGGCACCGGGGAAACAATTTGAATAAAAGGAACAGGAGAACTACTTCTGCATCTCCTACCGTTTGTGAAAAAAAAGACAGTCAGGAGGAGAGTGATGGTGATATCCTGAAGGATAACAGAACTTTCAGTGCTTTAAAATAAAATGGTCATTTATTTGATTTTCAGTGTTTAAAGACTCATTTCGAAGTCAGAGATTTTATTGTAATGCTTTTCTTCATTTCATTGGAAATTAAAGCACATGTTTTCTCCATATCCCAAGATGTGTATTTTTCCCCCAATGAGGTGATGTTTTCAAAGCATGCCATCTATCTGCTCCTGTTCCGGCCCCTTTGTCAAATGTTAGAACTCAATGTGGCCCACGAATCAAAAAGTTTGCCCACCCCTGTTCTAGAGGCTGCTACTTGGAGTTCTGTTCACACCTTTACAAAGCATTATCATTTGCTTCTCTACTCTAAATCCAGGGCAGGCTTTGCCACTGCAGTTCTGCAGGGCCTTATAGCCGCTCCTAATGCTATTTAGCTTCAGCCTCCCAACCATAACTTTGGGAATCTGCCCAAATGTAATGACTGCAGCAGTGAAACACAAAGAACATAGTACAGTTGTTTTGTACACTTACCATAAATGTAGATGTTCGAGTGTATTCACTGTTGCAGTCCAGGTTACCCTCCCGCCGTCCCTTTGTCATTCTGGAGTTTATCTTTCTTTCTCTATCTTCAACTTATGTAGTGTATTTGCTTGTAGATGAAGGTAAAGTTTATGTTGATGCATGTACATATATATCTATATATTTTTGCGGGCACCTGACATTGGGGGCAAGAAAAACTAAAGAAAATGGCATCTGCTGCATGTTTTATACCCCTGACGTCATGGAAGAGGAGACAGCAACCGACGCAGGTCCCAAGACTTTGGAATTCAGGCCGACTGAGGACAACCTGCCAGCAGATTACCCAAATGTAATGACTGCAACAGTGAATACACTCGAACATCTACATTTATGGTAAGTGTACACAGCTGTACTTACCTTGCCCACTTTGTCATCAGGTGACTGGATTTAGCTTGAAGAATAGCAGTCCTTATGTTGTTCAGTTGCCTCATGTCATGCGACAACGTTTCTCCCACCGTCGATCACTAGAAAGTCTCTCTTGCAGTACCTGCAGAATGCTTTGACATCACTGCATCTCTTGCTCCAGTCGAATTCTGTTTTCCAAACATCCTGCCACTTGCACATTCTCTTGCTACTGGTTGGCTGTGATGCAGCTGCTGCTATCTTCATGCTTGAATCTGTACTTACTTGATATGCAACATACTTACCAAAACTGTGTTAGTAGGGTGCAGTAACATACTGCTGCACAGCACAAATGAACTGGCTCGAAAAACATTGGTACGCAAAAGAACTGGCTCAAAAAACATTGGCATGCAAAAGAACTGGCTCGAAAAACATTGGCATGCAAAAGAACTGGCTCGAAAAACATTGGCACGCAAAAGAACTGGCTCAAAAAACATTAGCACGCAAAAGAACTGGCTCGAAAAACATTGGCACGCAAAAGAACTGGCTCGAAAAACATTGGCATGCGAAAGAACTGGCTAGAAAAACATTGGCACGCGAAAGAACTTGCTCAAAAAACATTGGCACGCGAAAGAACTTGCTCAAAAAACATTGGCACGCGAAAGAACTGGCTCAAAAAACATTGGCACGCAAAAGAAGTGGCTTGAAAAACATTGGCATGTGAAAAAATGGCTTGAAAAACAGTGGCACTCAAAAAAAAAATGGTTTGAAAAACAGTGGCACTTGAAAAAACTGGCTTAAAAAACATTGGCATGCGAAAGAACTGAGGAATGGAGTGGAAAAGAGTTATTACAAACAGTCTGAAAAAGGTCAAATAGTAAATGAGGTAATGTAGGGGGCATTTTGGCCATTGAAAACTAACATTAACGTAGCTTGTAGAAAATGAAATGCATTATTTTTACCACTGAACATGCCCACCTCACCCCACCCCTCAAGAAAAAAAAGTTAACCACATTCACTGAACCAAAAAAAACAGTAAAATGAATGAGAATGCACAGCGGATATGATAGACCTGATTTAGCTTTTGACCACAGCAGTTAAAAGAAATGTATGGCACTAATTTATATAGCGCAGTGATCTATTAATGAACATGCCCAACAGCAGCACTGGTCGTAATCAGATTATAAGGAAAACAGTACATTGTAAGTTTATTGAAGATATCACTAAAACACAAAATACAAACTTTGCTACTTATAAAAGCAAACTACCCTGTAACAATGACATGGTTTAGCACAATCTCAAATACACTGCATTAACTTCTGAGCATGCATCCACAAAAAAAAAATAAACAGGAAAAAAGTACGTAAACATTTTAACTTTTAAAAATACTTCTTGCAAGAGAAGTAAAATAAACTACAATGTACAGCAGACTCCATGGACTCCTTTTACCTCAAAACATAGCAATTAAGAGTAATTTACCCAGCACAGCGTTGCAATAAACAGGCCCAATTAAAAGCAGCATACCCATAATCACATTACAAGCAAAGCAGGACATTTTAACCTTATTAAAAATGCATAAAAAGTTAAATGCACACATTTACCAGTAGAAATGAAAACAATGTTGAAACCGCTTCGGCAAGTTGGCAACATATACCTACTAGAATAATAAATGCACTATATTAACTGTTAACATTCCCCCTCAAAAGGTAGACTTGTACCACATACACAGTGACTTGCAAGAACTAACAGGAAACTTACCCAAACAGTATATCCTAACTTCCTGAAAACAGCATTAAATTGCACACATTTCCACACAAAAAAGTGCGAACTATGCTTGAACATTTTCTATCTGCAAAAAGAAAATACCCAGAAAAAGCTATGACAATAGAAATACATCGCACTAAATTTTTATTTCACTGCCCCCCACCAGAAATAAACAACTTCTATACACACAGTTCAGACTTTTGAAAGTAATGCTTCCAAATCAATTACATATACATACAGGTTTTATACCTTTAAAAACTACTACTCAGAAATCTCAAAATAACCACTGCACAGATTTAAATACTGCGTACTGCACCCCCATCTACCTCTAAACATTATAAAATTAAACCACAATATATTCCCATTTTAAACTACTACTAAAAAAATCTCAAAATAACCACTGCACAGATTTAAATACTGCATACTACATTGCCATCTACCTCTAAACATTAAAAACTTAAGTAAAGCACAATATTCCCATTTTAAATAACTAAAGCCACAAAATACTATGTTATGTACTTACCACTATCACAGTTTTTGCTGGGCAAGCTTGCTTCCTTCCTGCTGGAATGGCTAATTGGATGACTGGCTCTGTCTGCTCAAGTGACTGGGCTGGCTGGCAGGCTCCCTTGCTGGCTAGCTGGCTTCTTTGCTGGCTGGCTGGCTGG
>NC_056727.1:725476167-725498253 GCF_019279795.1 Protopterus annectens | reverse complement strand
TGCAACTACTGCTGCACTCAACCCTTGAGATTGGTTCAAAGTACAAAATCTTTTCCATTTTGCAGCATAAGATTTTCTAGTACTAGGCCTCCTAGCCTATAAAATGATATCAATCACTGATTTACTGAGGGGTGGCAAAGGAGAGATTAGGTAATTAGCCAGGCTGCTAGGTTCAGGGTTTGCAGCTGAGGGTGCAGAATCTGGTTCTCCTGCTGAAACAACAGGAAAGGAGTCTAAGGCAGGTGCCATGGGGCCAAGCGTGACACACTGCGGGAGGGTACCAGTGTTGGCGTGGCCAGTCTGGTGCAATTAAAATCGTCCTTGGCTTGTCCTGTTTGAGCTTTAGTAGTACATTGGGGAGCAGAGGCAGAGGAGGAAAGGCATAAACTGATTTCCAAGCTAGTTTGTGGGGAATCCTTGTGCAAAATTTGTTCAATTGATGGATCTGGGGGGGAGGCAAACAGGTCTATATCTGGGCTCCCCCATTTGCTTGTCAACATGTTGAAAATAGTAGAGTTGTGTACACTTACCATAAATGTAGATGTTCGAGTGTATTCACTGTTGCAGTCATTACATTTGGGTAATCTGCTGGCAGGTTGCCCTCAGTCGGCCTGATTAACAAAGTCTTGGGACCTGTGTTGGTTGCTGTCCCTTCTTCCATGACGTCAGGTCGTCAGAGGTATAAAACATGCAGCCGACGCCATTACATCAGATTTTCTTGCCCCAGATGTCAGGTGCCCCCCAAATGGGGAGCAAATAAAATTAAAAAAAACACAAAAAATATACCTTCAATCAAAACAAATACACCAAAAGGGCTTTTAAGCATAGTAATAGAAAGTAGAGGTATAGCCAGAGAAAAATAGGGGGCTGGAGGGAGGGTAACCAGGACTACAACAGTGAATACAATCAAACATCTACATTTATGGTAAGTGTACACAACTGTACTATGTTCTTCGTGTTTCATTGTTGCAGTCATTACACTTGGGTAGATTCCCAAAGTTATGGTTGGGTGGAGGGAATTATACAGCATTAGGACCCGCTATAAGGCCCTGCAGGACAGCAGTGGCAAACCCGGCTATGGATTTAGAGAAAAGTGGCAAATGGTAATGTTTGGTGAAAGTATAAACTGTGCTCCAGGTAGCAGCTTCTAGAATGTCCCTGGTAGGAACACCTCTGAGAAAGGCTGTTGAAGTAGATGCAGCCCTGGTGGAATGGGATCTGATCCCCTGGGGGCAGCTTTTCCATGGAGCTTATAGCAAAAACTAATACAATGGCTTATCCATTTGGAAATGGTTTGCTTTGAAATAGCCTTTCCCTCTGCCCGTGCAACAAATGGTACCACCAGTTCAGATTTTCTTTGAGATTTAGTCCTGTTTAAGTAAAATCTAAGTCGTCTGTGTACATTCAATGAATGCAGAATCCACTCCCCCTTGTTCTGTGGATTGGGAAAGAAAGTTGGCAAATGAATGGTCTGATTAAGAGCCACACTGGATATCACTTTAGGCATGAAGGATGGGTTGGTCCTGAGAGATACCCTGTCCGCATGAAAACTGATGAAATGCTCCACTGCCATAAGAGCCTGTAATTCGAAAATCCTTTTAGCTGAAGTGACCGCTAAAAGGAAAGCTGTTTTCCAGGAGAAAAATGTTAAGTCTGCAGTAGCAGCTGGCTCGAAAGGAGGGAGAGTGAGGTTCTCCAATACAAAATTGAGGTCCCAGGCAGGGGTTGGAGCTCTCCTGGGTGGTCTTAAGTTCTTGGCCCCTCTGAGATACTGCTTTAGCAGAGGATGGGAGAAGATGGGAGGTTCTGTGTTGTAATAGGCTGAAATGGCTGAGGCATGGATATTTATGGAAGAAAACGACAGGTCCTTGTGAAGCATCTCAGTTAAGTATTGCAAAATCTGAGGAATGTTGGGCGCTGCTGTGCTCATCCCTTGAGATTGATTCCAGGCACAGAATCTTTTCCATTTGTCAGCATAAGATTTTCTAGTACTAGGTCTTCTAGCCTCCAAAATGACATCCATCACAGGTTTGCTGAGGGATGCTAAGGATGAATTTAGGTGATTAGCCACGCTGCAAGATTCAATGTTTAGAGCTGAGTGTGCAGAATTTGGTTGTTCTGCTGAGACAGTAAGTAAGGTGTCTGAGGCAGGTACCACGGTGGAAGGTGTGACACTCTGTGCAGGAGTGGGCACCAGTGCTGGAGAGGCCAGTCTGGAGCAATCAAAATCATTTTTGGCTTGTCCTGTTTGACTTTTAGTAGAACTTTGGAGAGCAGAGGCAGCGGGGGGAAGGCGTAGACTGATAGGTTTTTCCAGCTGAAGGACAGAGCATCCACTTTCCAGGCTTTTTTGTGATGAGTTCTTGTGCAAAATTTGTCTAGCTGATAGTTCTGGGGTGAGGCAAAAAGATCCATGTCTGGGCACCCCCATTTGCATGTCAACATGTTTAAAATCCATGGTTCCAGTTTCCATTCATGTGGGTCTATGAGATTTCTGCTTATTTCGTCTGCCAGAGTACTCCGCTTTCCTGGCAGGAATCGAGCTTGTAGTTGTACTTGATAGCTCAAGGCCGTATTCCACAATGCCATGGCTAGTCTGCAGAGGGGGTAGGAGTGTGTAATCCCCTGCTTGTTTATGTACCACATAACCGTGGTGTTGCCAGTCTTTATCAGTAATTGTCCTGGATGAAGGTAGTCCTTGAAGGCTGTCAGTGCATTCTGTACAGCTAGCATTTCTTTTTGATTTACTGTCCTGGATGAAGGTAGTCCTTGAAGGCTGTCAGTGCATTCTGTACAGCTAGCATTTCTTTTTGATTTATGTGAAGGTGCATTTGATTTGGGCTCCATTTTCCCTGAATGCACTTCCCTGCCAGATGAGCACCCCATTCATAGTCTGATGTGTCTGTAGTTAGGGTTTGTGCAGCAGTGGGTGGTGTGAATGGCAGTCCCTTGTTCTGGTGGCATGCCTCTGCCCACCATAGGAACTCTAGGCGCAGGCAAGGTATGATAGGAATCGTTGTTTCCAGGCTGCGACAATGCTGACTCCATAGACTTTTCAAATACCACTGAAGTTTCCTCATATGCAGTCTTGCATATGGAATTAGAAGAATGCAAGAGGCCATGAACCTCAAGGCTTGCAGTATTTGCCTTGCAGAAAGCAGGGTATTTGTGGCCACCTGTTTGAAGTAAGTCACCAAATTAATTTGCTTCTATGGCGTAAGGAAAGCCACCTGGGCAGTTGTATTCAAGCTTGCACCCCCCAGGAATGTAATTTTTTGAGAGGGTACGAGTTGATTTCTTTTCGTTTATACTGTACCCTAGACAAGTTAGAACCCTTTTTGCAAACACCAGATGTTTTAGAAGAATGTCCTTGTTTTCTGCCTGAATTAGACAGTCGTCCAGGTATGGATATATTTGAATATTTCTTTGCCTGCAAAATGCAATTACTGGAGCCAGGTACTTTGTAAAGACCCTGGGCGCAGTAGATAAGCCGAAGGGCAGTACAGAGAAAGTACAGTTGTGTACACTTACCATAAATGTAGATGTTCAAGTGTATTCACTGTTGCAGTCATTACATTTGAGTAATCTGCTGGCAGGTTGCCCTCAGTCGACCTGAATTCCAAAGTCTTGGGTCCTGCGTCGGTTGCTGTCTCCTCTTCCATGACGTCAGGTCATCAGGGGTATAAAACATGCAGCCAATACCATTTTCTTTAGTTTTTCTTAACCCCAAAAAGGTAGCAATAACATATATAGATAAATACATGCTTCAATATAAACTTTACCTTCATCTACAAGCAAATACACCACATAGGTTGTAGAAGATAGTGAAGGAAAGATAAACTTCAGAATGACAGGGGGATGGTGGGAGGGTAACCTGGATGGCGGGAGGGTAACCTGGACTGCAACAGTGAATACACTCTAACATCTACATTTATGGTAAGTGTACACAACTGTGCTATGTTCTTTGTGTTTCACTTTTGCAGTCATTACATTTGGGTAGAATCCCAAAACTATGGTTGGAAGGCTGGAGCTAAACAGCATTAGGTGCGGCTATAAGGCCCTGCAGCACTGCAGTGGCAAAGCCTGCCCTGGATTTAGAGTGGAGAGGCAAATGGTAATGCTTTGTAAAGGTGTGAACAGAACTCCAAGTAGCAGCCTCTAGAATGTTTTTGGTTGGTGGTACTCTTGAGAAAGGCTGCTGAAGTAGCTGCAGCTCTGGTGGAATGAGACCTAATGCCCCTGGGCACAGGTTTACCATGGTGTAAGTAGCAGAAACGGATGCAGTGGCTTATCCACTTTGAAATTGTCTGCTCTGAAATAGCCTTTCCTTCTGACCCTGCAGCATATGACACTAGTAATTGCTCAGTTTTTCTTAGAGCTTTAGTCCTGCTCAAGTAGAATCTTAGCTGTCTGTGAACATCCAAGGATTGCAGAATTCTCTCCCCTTTGTTCTGCGGTTTTGAATAAAAAGTTGGCAGATGAATTGTTTGGTTAAGAGCCACACTGGAAACCACCTTAGGCATAAAAGTAGGATTTGTCCTCAGAGACACCCTGTCCGGGTAAAATATGATAAAAGGCTCTACAGCCATAAGGGCCTGTAGCTCTGAAACTCTTCTTGCAGAAGTAATTGCTAATAGCAGAGCTGTCTTCCATGATAAGAACTTTATATCAGCGGTAGCAGCTGGTTCAAATGGAGGCAGGGTGAGTTTTTCCAACACATAATTGAGGTCCCATGCAGGTAATGGTGATCTTCTAGGGGGCCTTGAATTTTTGGCTCCTCTAAGATATTGCTTTAGTAAAGGATGAGAAAAGATTGGTGGCTCTGAGTTGTAATGAGCCGAAATGGCAGAGGCATGGATTTTGATTGATGAGAAAGATAGGCCTTTGTCAAGCATCTCAGTTAAGCATTGTAATATATGAGGAATATTTGGTTCTGCTGTATCAGTTCCTTGTGCTTGATTCCAAGCACAGAATCTCTTCCATTTGTCAGCATACAATTTTCTAGTACTAGGCCTTCTGGCTTCCAAAATGACATCCATCACAGCTTTACTGAGAGGTGCTGTTTGTATGATTACCTGATTAGCCATGCTGCCAGGTTCAGAGTATGTTGTTGATTGTGCAGGATCTGACTGTTTTGCTGGGACAGTAGTTGTGGTGTTTGAGGCAAGGTCCAAAATGCGTATTAAGACAAGTTCCTTAGGATTGGGTACCAGTATTGGTGGGGCCAGTCCAGAGCAATTAATATCATCTTTGGCTTCTCTTGTCTGACTTTTAGGAGGACCTTGGGTACAAGAGGCAGAGGAGGAAAGGCATAAACTGATAAGTTTTTCCAATTGAAGGATAGGGCGTCCACTTTCCATGCTTGTCTGTGATAAGTCCTTGTGCAGAATCTTTTCAGTTGATAATTATGAGAGGCAAAATAGATGCATGTCTGGCTCTGCTATTTCTCTGTTATCATGCTGAAGACTTGTGGATTTAGTTTCCACTCGTGAGGATCCATAAGGTTTCTGCTTAAATCGTCTGCCAGAGTGTTTTGTTTTCCTGGCAGGAATTGAGCTTGAAGATGTTTTTGGTAGGTCAAAGCTGTGTCCCACAGTGCCATGGCTAATCTGCAAAGGGGGTATGAGTGCATGCCCTCCTGCTTGTTTATAAACCACATGACCGTGGTGTTGTCCGTCATTATCAGTAGTTGTCCTGGATGAAGCAAGTCCTTAAAGGCTGTTAGGGCATTTTGAACAGCTAACATCTCTTTCTGGTTAATATGCAGATGCATTTGTTTTGGAGCCCATATGCCCTGAATGCATCTTCCTGCCATGTGGGCCCCTCCAGGCATAATCTGATATGTCTGCTGTTAAGGTTTCGCTGTCAGGGTGTAGAGTAAAAGGCCGTCCCATATTTCAGTGACAGGCCTTGGACCACCATGGGAAATCCTGTTGCAGGCAGGGAATGAGAGGAATCATTGTTTCCAGACTGTGTGAATGTTGACTCCATAAACTTTTTAGGTACCATTGAAGTTTCCTCATACATATGCAGTCCTGCATATGGAATTAGTAGGATGCAGGATGCCATGAAGCCCAGAGCCTGCACAATTTGTCTTGCAGAAGACTGGGTTTTTTGTTGCCATCAGTTTGAAGTAAGTAGTCAGTTGCCTTTGTTTGTCTGGCATAAGGAAAGCCATTAGGGCAGCTGTATTCAAGCTTGCACACAAGAATACTATCTTTTGAGAGGGTACCAGTTCTGATTTCTTTTTGTTTATACTGTACCCTTGGCATGTTAGAAGCCTTTTCACAAACACCAGGTGTCGAAGAAGAGTGTCCTTGTTCTCTGCTTGAACGAGACAGTCGTCCAAGTAAGGATATATTTGTATATTTTTTTGTCTGCAAAGAGCAATTACTGGTACCAGGCACTTTGTAAAGACCCTGAGCGCAGTAGATAAGCCAAAAGGCAGTGCAGAGAATTGGTAATGCATTGAGCCAGCCTTGAATCTGAGGTATCTTCTGCACGATTGTCTTATTGGGACATGCAGGTATGCCTCTTTTAGGTCTAATGTCACCAGTCAAGCATTCTTGCCCAGCATGGGCAGAAGCTGTTGCAAAGTCAGCATTTTGAATTTTGGAATGTCTAGGTAGGTGTTCAAAATTGACAAATCCAGTATTGGCCGCCAGGCCTTGTCCTTTCTGGGTACCAAGAACAGTAGAGTAAAAACCTTGTCCTTTTTCCTGTTCTGGTACTGGTTGAATGGCCCCCATATCCATGAGGGACGTAACCTGTTTCTGTGCCTCTGCCCATTGATTTTTGGGCAGATCTGGCCAACCGTTTGCCATTGGCAGAGTGTGGAAATGGAATCTGTATCCCTGTGATACTATGTTTAGTACCCACTTGTCCTGGGTTATTAACTGCCAATTTTGAGCAAAAAGTGCTAATTTTCCCCCTAAGGGTGCTGTCAAAAGATAAAAGCTTGGTGTAGGCAGAGGGAAGTCACTGCGACTGTTTTCTGCAGGTTTGTGCTTTATCTCCCCCTGATTTGGAGGTAGATGCGCCCCATTGCTTTGACCTGTATGAATCTTGTGCCTGGTATCTGGAACCCTTTGGGCATCTGGATTTGCCCCTTTGAGCTCTGTCTGACACAGGAAAGGACCAATTTTTTGTAGGCCACTGTCTACTGAATCTTGATGGCTGCACTTGTAAGAAGTCTTTAACAGTTTGCATAGACTTAGCTTTGTCTCTTCCATTTTCTTTAAAACCTCCTCTGCCTTAATACCAAACAAAGAATCATGCTGTAAAGGTGCATCCAGCAATTTAGCTTTAACATGATCAGGCAAATTTTGTTCCTTTAACCAGGCATGCCTCCTAATCACAGATCCAGGAACAGCGGCCCTGCAGGAGGCCTCTAAGGAATCAAAACAACATTGCAAAGTATGCTTTCCAACTTGTTCAGCTGCATGCAATAATTCCTGCAATTCTTTATTTTCTGCACATTCTGAAATCAACATTTTCTGTTTCAGCAATCCCATAACATGTTGTTGGTACTTAAGCATGTGAAATTGACAGTTTAAGGCCCTGACTGCCAAGGTTGCAGATGTATAAACCTTTTTTCCCCATCTGTCCAGTGCCCTTGAATCTCTGTCAGAGGGGGTAGTTTTTGCTGTTGTGGCCTTAACTCCCTCTGGACACTGTGAAATAGTTTCAGGGTCAGCAGCAGGGTTTCTAAATAAAAATTTATGTGAGTCAGGGACCCTCTAATATCTGTCAGGCTTACTGGGAGCCGGAGGTAAGGAGTCAGGGGTCAAGCTTGACTCCGTAAACACATCATCCACAATGTCTAAAACAGGGGGAATGGCTAAAGGCTTGTGCTGAGGGAGAAGAAGGAAATCCCTGAGCCTCTTTTTTGATTCTGAGAAGTCTTGACTCTCTCAGTGAAAATGCTCCCTCAAAGTATGCAAGGTTTCTCCAAATTAATAATCCTCTGGAGGAGATGCAGTTGGAATAGACTCCTCCGCATCAGAATCCTCATAGGGAGGTATAGATAATTCCTGATCAGAGGAAATAGAAACCTGATCTGAAGATTCATAATCAGTGTCTTGCCTAGGCCTCTTATCTGGAGGGGGATGTGTACCCCTGATCAAGGTAATAAGGTCTTCAGCCATTTTGATCATCTGTTTTTTAGGCATAGAGGCCTGTGCACGTAGCTCAGGCGTCGTTTTTTTATATTTAGAAGTGGTCTTTGCCTTTGGTTTTGCAGCTGTTGTCGGTTTGATATATAAATGAGGTCTGAATACACCCTCAGAAGCCGGTGCCTGCTCAGCGGCTCCGGACCCATCCGAGGGAGATACATCAGTCGGTCCAATACCTGGAGCATCTTGCGGCATGCCGGACACCACATGGGTGTCGGTAGAGGCCTGCGACTCAAAGGTAGTGGGTATCAGGGGCTGCGAAAGCGCCTCACTGAGTACCGGTGAACCGGCGACTGGCTTAGGAGAAGCTTTGTCGCCGGTTTTGGATCTCGACTGCCTTTCTCTGTCCTTTTCTTTGCGTTTTTTATGTACTCCGGTAGTCGGATTGCTATCAGACGACATTTCTGGGTAGTTAAATCTGTTTCCAAAATATTTTGATGCAAAAATATACCAACGCTTAATAGTGTGTTGGTTAAATCTAGCACAAAACTGACAGCCAGGCACGTTGTGATCAGGGCCTAGGCAAGGAATACAGTACAAATGGAAATCCTTATGCGTTATTTGCTTCCCACAAGTAATACAATTATTAACTTTTTCTGACATCGGTAAAAAGCAAGAAAAACGTTTTCCCGACAGGGTACTAAGCTTTAGTGAAGACTTCGGTTCTGAAACTCAAACTTGAATATTTCAGTAGTCGGCCGACCGACACTTGAGAAATGCTTCTGCTTAGGGCACCGTGCAGCAAGAAAGACTAAAGAAAATGGCATTGGCTGCATGTTTTATACCCCTGACGACCTGACGTCATGGAAGAGGAGACAGCAACCAATGCAGGACCCAAGACTTTGGAATTCAGGCCGACTGAGGGCAACCTGCCAGCAGATTACCCAAATGTAATGACTGCAACACTGAAACACGAAGAACATCTGGTAATGCATGTAGCCTGCTTTGAAGCGGAGGTATCTTCTGCAAGATTCCCTGATTGGGATATGCAGGTAAACCTCTTAAATCTAGAGTTGCCAACCAGGCATCTTTGCCTAGCATAGGAAGTAACTGGTGAAGAGTCAGCATCTTGACTTTTGGAATGTCCAGAAAGGTGTTTAGAGTAGATAAGTCCAGGATTGGATGCCATGATTTGTCTTTTCTGGGTACCAGGAAAAGTCTTGAAAAGAAACCTTGTCCCTTTTCCTCTTCTGGTACTAGTTGAATAGCCCCCATGCTCATGAGGGAAAGTACTTCTTTATGGCCTCTGCCCACTGATTTGGGGGTAGGTCTGGCCATCCGCTTGGAATTGGCAATGTGTGGAAATGAAATCTGTATCCCTGGGATTCTATACCTAAAACCCATTTGTCCTGGGTTATAAGTTGCCATTTTTTTGCAAGAAGAGCCAGTCTTCCCCCCAAAGGGGTGGCTAAAAGGTAAGTGCTTGTTAAGTGTAAAGGGAAAGTCAGTGAGACTGCTTACCATAGGGAGGTGTCTTGTTGTTTCCAGATTTGAAAGAGGAGGCACCCCATTGTTTTGTTCTGAAAATCCCTTGGGACTGAAACCTGGTGCCTTTGGAATGTCTGGGTTTGACTTGAGTGGCTCTCGAAGGAACTGGAAAGGACCAGTTCTCAGTAGGCCAGTGCCTACTAAATCTTGGAGGTTGCACTTGTAAGAAATCTTTCACAGTTTGCATAGATTTAGCTTTCTCTTCCACCTTTTTTAGAATTTCTTCAGCTGTATTACCAAAGAGTTGGTCCTGTTGTAAAGGAGCATCCAACAATTCTGCTTTAATGTGATCAGGCAGAGTTTGCTCTTTGAGCCAAGCATGCCTTCTTAGCACAGACCCAGTAACAGCAGCCCTGCAAGAGGCCTCCAAAGAATCAAAACCACATTGCAAAGTATTTTTCCAACTTGTTCAGCTGAATGCAATAAATCCTGTAAATCTTTATTTTCCACACAGTCAGAAATCAACATTATTTTCTGTTTAAGCAGTCCCATGATATGCTGCTGATATTTTTAGCATATGAAATTGACAGTTTAAAGCCCTGATTGCTAAGGTTGCAGAAGTGTAAACCTTCTTACCCCATCTATCCAGCACCTTGGAATCTCTATCAGAAGGGGTAGGATTTTTAGCAGTAGAAGCTTTAATGCCCTTGGTATCCTGAGAAATGGTTTCAGGATCCGCAATAGGATTTTTTAAAAGGAATTTGTGGGAGTCATGAACCCTGTAATATCTGTCTGGCTTACAAGGAGCCAGAGGCAGAGAATCAGGAGCCAGATTAGATTCTGTAAAAACATCATCAACAATGTCTAGAACAGGAGGGTATAGCCAAAGGCCTATGCTGAGGAAGAAGAAGAAAATCCCTAAGTCTCTTTTTAGACTCAGAAAAATCCTGACTTTCCCAGTGGAAATGTTCCCTTAAGGTATGTAAAGTTTCCCCAAAAGAAAAATCCTCAGGGGGAGAAGCAGAAGGAAAGGAATCTTCTGCATCAGAGTCCTCATAAGTAGGTGCAGACAATTCCTGTTCATTAGAAGAGTCAGAAGAAATAGAATCCTGTTCAGAGGAATCATAGTCAATATCTTGCCTAGGCCTCTTAGAAGGGGGGGGGGGGTTGGCTACCCCTGATCAGAAAAATTAAATCTTCAGACATTTTTGATCATTTATTTTTAGGCATAGGAGCCTGCACATGTGGCCTAGGTGTCGTTTTTTAGACATAGATCGAGATTTTGGCCTTAGTTTTGAAGATGGCATCAGTCTGATATACAAATCTGTAGGCCTGAAAACACCCTCAGAAGCCGGTGCCTGCACAGCGGCTTCGGACCCATCCAAGGTAGAGACATATGCGGGTTCCATAATTGAAGGTTCTCACGGCATACCGGACTCCGAATGGGTGTCAGTAGAGGCCTGTGAATCAGAAGTAGTGGGTATCAGGGGCTGCAAAAGCGTCTGACTGAGTACCGACGAACTGGCGACTGGCTTAGGAGAAGCGTCGTCGGCAGTTTTGGACCTTGGCGGCCTGTCTCGGTCTTTATCTTTGCGTTTTTTCAAAATCCTGGTAGTTGGATGGCTAACGGACGACATTTCTGGATAATTAAACCAAGAACCGAAGTATTTAGAGGCAAAAATATACCGACGACGGATAGTACGCTGATTAAATAAAGCACAAAACCGACAGCAAGGTACGTCATGGTCAGGGCCCAGGCAAGGAATACTTTACAAATGAAAATCTTTGAGGCATTTGCTTTCCACAAGTAATGCAATTATTAACTTTTACTGACAAAGTACAGTTGTGTACCTACCATAAATGTAGATGTTCGAGTGAATTCACTGTTGCAGTCATTACTCTTGGGGTTATCCTGCTGGCAGGCTACCCTCGGTCGGCCAGAATTCCAAAGTCTAGGTCCTGCGTCAGTTGCTGTCGCCTCTTCCCTGACGTCAGTACGCCAGGGGTATAAAAGATGCAGCCGATGCCATTTTCTTCAGTTTTTCTTGCCCCAGATGTCAGGTGTCCCCAAATTGGTAGGCTGAAAAATATGCCAATAAAAATGCATGCACAAAAATAACATTTCCTTCATCTACAAGCAAACACACCACATAGGTTGTATAGGATACAGAAGTGCAGATGCGTCCCAGCAAAGAAAAGGGGGATGGTGGGTGGGTAACCTGGACTGCAACAGTGAATACACTCTAACATCTACACTTATGGTAGGTACACAACTGTGCTATATTCATCGTGTTTCACTGTTGCAGTCATTACACTTGGGTTGAATCCCAAAGCTGAGGAAGGGTGGCTGGGCTAAATAGGATTAGGAGAGGCTATGAGGCCCTGCAGAATTGCAGGGGCGAAGCCTGCTCTGGACTTAGAGCAAAGTGGTAAGTGGTAGTGCTTTGTGAAGGTGTGCACTGAACTCCAAGTAGCAGCCTGTAAGATATCTTTGGTTGGTACTCCTCTGAGGAAGGCTGCTGAAGTGGCTGCTGCTCTGGTGGAATGAGGCCTAATGCCCTTAGGCACTGATTTGCCATGTTGAAAATAGCAGAAATGGATGCAATGGCCTATCCGTTTAGAAATAGTTTGTTTTGAGATAGCCTTTCCTTGTGATCCTGCAGCATATGACACTAAAAGTTACAAAAACAAAAGAACTCTGGAACGGTGCTGTTATGTATCCAAAAATTTTAATAAAACTCTGCCATAAAAAACATACACTAATTGTTCATTGGCTGTGTTCTTATTTAAATTGTGTTCTGCACCATTTTACCTTTGTCTGATGAAGGGTTAACACCTGAAAGCGCTTACCTCTCAGAAGTTTGTATGTTTTTTATGGCAGAGTTTTATTAAAATTTTTGGATACATAACAGCACCGTTCCAGAGTTCTTTTGTTTTTGTGGCTTCTCAATCGTTGTTCTCTGGTTGGGGTATCAACACCAAGCATTTGTTTTTTGGACACTAAAAGTTGCTCAGTCTTTCTGAAAGCTTTAGTTCGGTCCAAGTAGAAGCGTAACTGCCTGTGTATGTCCAAAGAATGCAGAATTTTCTCACCCTTGTTCTGTGGGTTTGGATAAAAGGTAGGCAAGTGAATGGTTTTGTTGAGGGCTACACTGGACACCACCTTAGGCATAAATGTAGGGTTTGTCCTCAGAGAAACCCTGTCTGGATGAAAAATGATGAAAGGTTCCAAAGCCATGAGCGCTTGTAACTCCGAGAACCGCCTTGCAGAGGGTATTGCTAGGAGCAGAGCTGTTTTCCAGGATAAGAATTTTATATCTGTTGTTGATGCTGGCTCAAAAGGAGGCAGTGTGAGTTTTTCCAAAACATAATTGAGGCCCCAGGTCGGAATTGGTGCTCTCCTTGGAGGCCTAATGTTTTTGGCCCCTCTGAGGTACTGCTTTATTAACGGATGAGAAAAGATAGGTGGTTCCATATTGTAATGGGCTGAAATGGCAGAGGCATGAATCTTAATAGATGAGAAAGAAAGGCCTTTGTTTAGCATTTCAGTTAGGTATTGTAAAATCTAAGGGATATTTGGTACACACGTGTCAATGCCCCGTTCCTGGTTCCAAGCACAGAATCTCTTCCATTTTTCTCCATAAGATTTTCTGGTACTGGGCCTCCTGGCCTCCAAGATAACATCCATAACAGCTTTTGAAAGAGGAGTGTTCTGAATGGCTATATTATCCGCCATACTGCCAGATTTAAGGTCCTTAGTTGGCTGTGCAGGATCTGATTGTTTTGTTGGGTCAGCAAGTGAGATGTTTGAGGCAATATCCATGCTGGACCTTGAGACAAGCTCTTTAGGATTGGATACCAGTGCTGGCGTGGCCAGTCTGGTGCAATCAGTATCATTTTTGGCTTCTCTTGTCTGACCTTTAGGAGTACCCTGGGAAGGAGAGGCAGTGGGGGAAAAGCATATACTGTTAGATTTTTCCAGCTGAGGGATTGGGCATCCACTTTCCATGCTTGCTTGTGATAAATCCTTGTGCAATATCTCTGCAATTGGCAGTTGTGAGGGGAGGCAAATAGATCTATATCTGGGCATCCCCATTTCCTTATTATCATGCTGAAGACTTGTGGATCCAGTTTCCATTCGTGGGGATCCATGAGGTTTCTGCTTAGTTAGTCTGCCAGAGTATTTATTTTTCCTGTCAGGAATTGTGCTTGCAGGTGAACTTGAAAAGCCAATGCTGTGTGCCATAAGGTCATTGCTGGTCTGCAGAGGGGGTAGGAATGTGTACCTCCCTGCTCGTTTATGTACCACATGACCATAGTGTTGTCTATCTTTATCAGTAACTGTCCTGGATGAAGCAGATCCTTGAAGGCTGTCAGGGCATTTTGAACAGCTAGCATCTCTTTTTGATTGATGTGAAGATGCATCTGGCTTACAGGCCATGTGCCCTGAATACATATTCCTGCCATACGGGCCCCCCAGGCATAATCTGATGCATCCGTTGTCAGAGTCTGTCTGGCTGTGGGTAAACTGAATGGCAGACCCTTGTGGTGACAGGCTTCCGCCCACCATCGAAACTCCTGTTGTAGGCAGGGAATGAGTGCAATTACTGTCTCCAGGCTGTGGCAATGCTGAGTCCAAACACTTTTTAGTTACCATTGTAGTTTCCTCATATGCAGTCTGGCATATGGAATTAGTAGAATGCAGGAAGCCATGAAACCCAAGGCCTGCAGGATTTTCCTTGCAGATAAGTGGGTTTTTGTTGCCAATTTCTTGTAGTAAGTAGTCAGTTGCTTTTGTTTGTCTGGCGTGAGATAAGCCATCTGGGCAGTTGTATTTAAGCTTGCACCCAGGAATATTATCTCTTGAGAGGGCACTAGTTTTGATTTCTTTTCATTTACTGTGTACCCTAGGCCAATTAGTAATCTTTTTACAAACGTCAGATGCTTTAGAAGAATGTCTTTGTTCTCTGCTTGAATTAGGCAGTCGTCCAAGTAGGGATATATTTGAATTCCTTTTTGTCTGCAAAACACAATTACTGGTGCCAGGCATTTTGTGAAGATGCTGGGCGCAGTAGATAAGCCAAAGGGCAGTGCAGAGAATTGGTAATGCATTGAGCCAGCTATGAATCTGAGGTATCTTCTGCAAGATTGTCTGATTGGGACATGCAGGTATGCCTCTTTTAGGTCCAAAGTTACGAGCCAAGCCCTCTTGCCCAGCATGGGCAGTAGCTGCTGCAGAGTCAACATCTTGAATTTTGGAACTTCCAGAAACGTATTTAGCATAGACAGGTCCAGTACTGGTCTCCAGGTTTTGTCCTTTCTGGGTACTAGGAAAAGTCTGGAGTAAAATCCTTGCTCCTGCTCTTCTTGTGGTACTAGCTGAATGGCCCTCATGTCCATGAGGGCTGTAATTTGTTTTTGTGCCTCTGCCTATTGATTGATTGTGTGGCAGGTCTGGCATACCTTTTGACCTTGGTAGAGTGTGAATGGAACCTGTAGCCTTGGGACACTATGTTCAGGACCCATTTGTCTTGGGTAAACATTTGCCAATTTGATGAAAAAAGTGCTAGTTTTCCCCCTAAGGGGGCTGCCAAAAGAAAAGTGCTTGGATCTGGTAGAGGAAAAGTACAGTTTTGTACCTACCATAAATGTAGATGTTCGAGTGCTCATACAGCTGCAGTCATAACAGATGGGTTACCTTGCCGTCAGGCGGGCCCTCTGTCGGCCGAATTCCAAAGTCTAGGTCCGGCGTCAGTTGCCATCGCTTCTTCCCTGACGTCAGTGCGGCAGGGGTATAAAAGAGCCAGCCGACGCAATCTTCTTCAGTTTTTCTTGCCCCAGATGTCAGGTGTCCCCAGAAGGAAGGCAAAACATAAACTTATGTAGTCATGCAATATAGAATAATCAAAAAACAGTAGTTTGCAAGCAAATACACCATAAAATAATACCCCAAATAGGTTGTAAGAAGGTGTTTGCCATAAGGCCTGTCCTAAGAGGGGATGGAGGAGGAAACCTGGACTGCAGCTGTATGAGCACTCGAACATCTACATTTATGGTAGGTACAAAACTGTACTATGTTCATCGTGCATACAGCTGCAGTCATTACAGATGGGTAGAATCCCAAAGATAAGTAGGGGTGGCAGGCACTAAGTGGAACTAGGAGGAGCAAGGATGCCCTGCAAGACAGCTGTGGCAAATCCCGCTCTTTATTTTGAGTAAAGTGGAAGGTGATAGTGTTTGGAGAAAGTGTGCACTGAAATCCAAGTGGCTGCTTCCAAATTGTCCTTGGTAGGAACCCCCCTGAGGAAAGCTGCAGAGGTAGCTGTGGCCCTTGTGGAGTGGGACCTGATGCTTGAAGGCAAAGCTTTTCCATGAAATGAGTAACAAAAGCGTATGCAGTGGGCTATCCATTTTGAGATTGTCTGTTTGGAGATAGCCTTTCCTTGAACACCTGTAGCATAGGACACAAAGAGCTGCTCGGATTTCCTGAATGGCTTTGTCCTGTCCAAATAATAACGTAGTTGTCTGTGAATGTCCAAGGAATGCAGTAGTCTTTCCCCTTTGTTTTGTGGGTTAGGGTAAAAGGTAGGTAAGTGGATAGTCTGATTCAAGGCTACACTGGATACTACCTTTGGCATAAAGGTAGGGTTGGTTCGTAAGGAAACTCTGTCCTGATGGAAAATGATGAAAGGTTGCACAGCCATGAGGGCCTGTAGTTCCGAAACCCTGCATGCTGAGGTGATAGCTAGAAGGAAGGCTGTTTTCCATGACAAATATTGTAGTTCTGTTGAAGCAGCTGGCTCAAATGGAGGAAGGGTCAGTTTTTCCAATATGAAGTTGAGGTCCCAAGCAGGGACTCGTGGTTTCCTTGGGGGTTTTATATTCTTAGCCCCTCTGAGGAACTGTCTTAAGAGAGGATGAGAGAATAAAGGAGGATCTGTGTTGTATTGTGCAAAAACGGCTGAAGCATGGATTTTGATGGAGGAGAAGGAAAGTCCACTGCTTAACATCTCAGCTAGGTACTGTAATATTTGAGGTATATTTATTACCCAAGGATTCGGGCCCTTTTTCTGATTCCAGGCACAAAACAGCTTCCATTTGGCGGAGTAGGCTTTTCTAGTCGAAGGTCTTCTGGCATCCAAGATGACATCCTGCACCTCCTTGGAGAGGAGAGACTGTTGTGAAATCAAGGGATTCTCCATGCGGCTAGATTTAGGGTTTTGAGCTGGCTGTGAATAGTTTTGAAGTTGTGCTGGGACAACAGAAGAGGCACTAGAGGTAGGATCCATGGTGTGGAATGAGTCAGGCTCTTCAGGAGTGGATACTAGTGTTGTCTTGGCCAGTCTGGAGCAATGAGAATCATTTTCGGCCACTCTGCTCTGGCTTTTAATAGAACTTTGGGCAGCAGAGGGAGAGGCGGAAAGGTATAGACTGTCAATGTTGTCCAATTGAAGGAAAGTGCGTCCACTTTCCAGGCCTGTGGATGATAGGTCCTTGAGCAAAATTTTTTCAGTTGGTAATTTCTGTGGGTAGCAAAGAGATCTATGCTTGGCTGTCCCCCATGCCTGAGTTATCTTTGCGAAAACTTGAGGATGCAACTTCCATTCGTGTGGATCTGTCATATTTCTGCTTAGACTGTCTGCCAGTGTGTTTTCCTTCCCTGGCAGGAATTGTGCCTGAAGTTGGATTTGCAATTCCAGAGCTGTGTTCCAAAGGGTCATGGCTAGTCTGCACAGGGGGTATGAATGAGTTCCCCCGTTTGTTTATGTACCACATCACTGTGGTGTTGTCTGTCCTTATCAATAGCTGGCCTGGATGCAGTAGGTCTTTGAAGGCCATAATAGCATTTTGCACTGCGAGCATTTCCTTTTGGTTGATGTGTAGGTGCTTCTCTTTTTGGGACCATTTTCCCTGAATGCACTGATCTTTCATGTGTGCCCCCCAGGCGTAGTCAGAGACCTTTGTTTCGTTGGCATGCTTGAGCCCACCACAGAAATTCCTTTGAAGACATGGAATGAGTGGTATAATTGTTTCCAAACTGTGGCTGTGTTGAGACCATAAGTTTTTTAGGTACCATTGAAGTTTCCTCATATGCAGCTTTGCACATGGGATCAGCAGGATGCAAGATGCCATGAATCCCAGAGCCTGCAGGACTTTCCTTGCAGTCAGCCTGGTGAAGGTTGCCATTTTGCTGAAGTATTGAGATAGTTGCCCTTGTTTGTCTGGCGTGAGGTAGGCCATCTGGGTGTTTGTATTCAAGCTGGCACCCAGGAAAGTTATTGTTTAAGAGGGTATTAGTTTTGATTTCTTTTTGTTGACTGCGTATCCCAGAAAGTTCAACAGTCTTATTACAAACGCCAGGTGTTTCAGAAGTATGTCCTTGCTGTCCGCTTGGATCAGGCAGTCGTCCAGATATGGGTATATTTGTATTCCTTGAAGTCTGCAGAAGGCAATTACTGATGCCAGGCATTTCGTAAACACTCTGGGCGCAGTAGATAAGCCAAAGGGCAATGCAGAGAATTGATAATGGGTTGAACCTGCAAGAAATCTGAGGTATCTTCTGCAATCTTGTCTGATAGGGACATGCAGGTATGCCTCCTTGAGGTCCAATGTTACCAGCCAAGACTCCTTGCCCAGCATGGGAAGAAGCTGCTGTAATGTGAGCATCTTGAATTTTGGTACCTGTAAATATGTGTTCAGGATGGATAGATCTAAAATAGGTCTCCAATCTTTGTCTTTCCTTGGTACCAGGAATAGTCTGGAATAAAACCCTTAACATTGTTCTTTTGCAGGCACCTCTTGAATAGCTTTCATGTCCATGAGAGCTGAAATTTGTTTTTGTGCCTCTGCCCTTTGATTTTGTGGCAGGTTTGGCATGCCTCTCATTTTTGGAAGGGTGTGAAAGTAGAATCTGTAGCCTCTGTCTATAATGTCCAGGATCCATTTGTCTTTTGTGACAACATGCCAATTTTTTGAGAATAATGCCAGTTTTCCGCCTAAAGGTGCTGCCATTAAAGCTTTGCTTGGCAGGTAAAGGGGAACGTCATTGTGTCCGCTTTCTGAATGACTGTGATCTATCTTCTCCACCTCTTGGGGTTGGTGCTTGCTATTGCCTGGCTCTGAATGATCCTTGAGATTGCCCTCTACCTCTCGGGAGCCTGTATCTGCCTCTTTGAGGTCTGTCCGTGGCTGGAAAGGACCAATTTTTTGAAGGCCAGTTTCTGCTGAAACGTGGAGGTTGTACCTGCAGGAAATCTTTCACTGTTTGCATTGATCTCGCCTTTTCCTCCATTTTCTTTAGTACCTCCTCAGCTTTAACACCAAACAATACATCTTTTTGAAGAGGTGCATCTAGTAATTTAGCTTTGACATGATCTGGTAAGGCTTGTTCTTTGAGCCAAGCATGTCTACGTATGACAGACCCTGTAACAGCAGCTCTACATGAGGCCTCTAAAGCATCAAAAAGTACAGTTTTGTACCTACCATAAATGTAGATGTTCGAGGATTCCCTTGCTGCAGTCCTGACTATTGGGTATAGTCCGCGTCCCAGTCGGCCCGAATACCAGAGTATAAGGCTGACGTGGGTCATGGCGCCTTAGACTGACGTCAGTACGCCAGGGTACTAATGCGCATGACCGACGTCATTTCCTCAGTCTTTTCTTGCCCCAGATGTCAGAAGACCCAAAAAGACAAGTCCCAAAAACAACCTGCACCAAAAACATGTACAATATATACAGCAATATATACAAAAATATAAGCATGTAAACTCACCTACACAACCACCCTGAAACACAGAGGGAAGGAGGGAGGGTATTGGACTGCAGCAAGGGAATCCTCGAACATCTACATTTATGGTAGGTACAAAACTGTACTATGTTCTTCGTCTTCCCTTGCTGCAGTCCTGACTATTGGGTAGAATCCCAAAGCAGAGGTAAGGGAGGCTGGCAAATTATAAAGTAGCAGGAGCTGACAACATGCCTTGTAAAACAGCTGTCGCACTACCAGCCCTAGACTTAGAGTATATAGGCAGGTGATAATGCCTAGAGAAAGTATGCACTGAACTCCAAGTAGCTGCTTCCAGAATATCCTTAGTTGCCACCCCTCTTAGAAATGCTGTTGAAGTGGCAGTAGCCCTAGTGGAATGAGGCCTAATCCCAGCTGGAACCTCTTTGCCATGATGGGAATAACAAAATGCAATGCAAAAGCCAATCCACCTAGAAATAGTTTGTTTTGACACAGGCTTGCCCTGTGAACTCAAAGCAAAGGAAACAAGTAACTGCTGAGACTGCCTAAAATCTTTAGTCCTGCTCAAATAATAACGCAATTGCCTGTGTACATCTAAAGTGTGCAAAATCTTTTCCCCTTTATTTTGAGGATCTGCAAAAACGTAGGCAAATGAATAGTTTGGTTTAAAGCCACACTAGAAACCACCTTAGGCATAAAGGAAGGATTAGTGCGTAATGAAACCCTGTCCTTATGGAAAACCAAAAAGGGCTCTACTGCCATAAGGGCCTGCAACTCAGACACCCTTCTTGCAGAAGTAATAGCCAACAGAAAAGCAGTCTTCCATGACAAATATTTCAATTCAGCAGTAGCTGCAGGCTCAAAAGGTTGTAGAGTAAGTTTTTCCAACACAAAATTGAGATCCCAAGCAGGAGTAGGAGCTCTACGTGGGGGTCTTATATTCTTTGCCCCTCTAAGAAACTGCTTGAACAAAGGATGCGAAAACAAAGGTGGGTCACAATCATAGTGAGCTGAAATTGCTGCAGCATGAATCTTTATGGAAGAGAAAGACAAACCTTTGTCCAATAACTCAGTAAGATATTGAAGAGCCACACTCAAATTAGGCTCTGAAATCTCCAAATTCTTTGCTGTACTCCAAAATAAAAATCTCTTCCATTTTTCTGTGACACTCTCCTAGTACTAGGCCTTCTAGCTTCCATAATCACATTTAAAACTTGTTGAGGAAGCTGAGACCTGCTGTGCTTCAACACAGAATATGCCAAGCTGTGAGATGAAGAGATTGAAGCTTGACATTGAGCAGATGACCGTCCTTCTGAGATAACAGATGAGGAATCAGAGGTAAAGGCCATGGAGGCTTCTTTACAAGACTCCTTAGAAGTGGGTACCAGTGTTGCCGAGGCCAATCTGGAGCTATCAAAATCATCCTTGGCCTGTCTTGTCTGACCTTTAATAATACCTTTGGAAGAAGAGGCAGAGGTGGAAAGGCATAGACATGAAGGTTTTTCCAACTGAAAGACAGAGCATCCACTTTCCAAGCTGTGTGATGAAACCCCTTTGTGCAATACTTTGGCAGCTGGTGGTTTAGTGGAGAAGCGAACAGATCTATGTCTGGAGTTCCCCATGACACTGTCAATTTCTGAAATACATGAAGATCCAGTTTCCACTCGTGGGGATCCATGATTTGTCTGCTTAACACATCTGCTAGGAGTTCTGTGCTCCTGGCAGAAACCTTGCCTGAAGAGTTAGTTGCAGGCTTAACGCAGTCTCCCATAAAATCATTGCTTGCCTGCATAGAGGATAAGAATGTGTTCCCCTTGCTTGTTGATGTACCACATGACAGTTGTGTTGTCTGTTAGAATCAACACCTGCCCTGGAAGAAGTAACTCCTTGAAAGCCATCAATGCAAACTGGACTGCTAACATCTCCTTCATGTTGATATGTAGATGCTGTAGTCTGGCAGGCCACTTGTCTTGTATCCACTTTCCATTTAGATGAGCTCCCCAAGCAGTGTCCGAGGCATCTGTCGTTAAAATCTGACTGCCTCTGGCCGGGTCACAGAGAGTCCCTTGTTTAGGTGACATTCCTGAGCCCACCACAAGAATTCCTTTTGAAGGCAAGGTATTATTTGAATGACAGTGTCCAAATCCTGGCAGTGCTGTGTCCATACATTTTTGAGATACCATTGCAGCTTCCTCATATGCAGTTTGGCATTGGGAAGCACTAGAATACAAGATGCCATGAACCCTAATGCTTGAAGGACTGTCCTTGCAGTCAGCACGGACTGATGAGATAGTTGATGGAAGTAAAGTGACAGACTCTGTTGTTTGTCCGGGGTTAAAAAGGCCATCTGGGCTGCTGTATTCAGTCTCACACCCAGAAAGCACATGTCTTGAGAGGGTACTAGACTGGACTTTATTTCGCTGACAGAATACCCTAGGCATCTTAGCACTGCTATGACATATTCCAGATGCTGTAGAAGGTCTTCCTTTTCTTGAGCCAGAATCAGGCAGTCGTCCAAGTAAGGATAGATTTGAATGCCTTGAAGCCTGAAGTAAGCTATCACTGGAGCCAGAACCTTTGTGAATACTCTGGGCGCAGTAGATAAGCCAAAGGGCAATGCAGAGAACTGATAATGAAAATCTCCAGTTGAAACCGCAGATACTTTCTGCAACTTAGCCTTATAGGCACATGAAGGTAAGCTTCCTTGAGATCCAAAGTTACCATCCAGTGATCCTTGGGG